>NW_027036989.1:0-16822 GCF_034236695.1 Oncorhynchus nerka | reverse complement strand
AGTTGATGCATTACAGAGAGAGAGAGATAGAGAGAGAGATAGAGAGAGATAGAGAGAGACTGTAGATAAAAGATAGAGTTGTGGGAAAGTTATATGTCAGCAGGGAGGGTGCTGATATGAGTGTCTGGCCATGCAGAAAAGATGAGCGCAGTCTCTCTGTGCCCTAGAAATGCCAGCAGGCATCTTTTATTGAACACAGTTTGGCTGAGTGGAGGAGAACAGAGATGAGAGGAGGGGGTGATAACTCCAACTGTTTCAATTTCATGTCAGAAGGAAAACAGCGGGACCATAATCATAAAACGTGAATTAAAACCACATTCACACGCATGCCCTCATGCACACACGAACACACATGGAAAGTGGCTCTGTTCCTAACGGGAGAACGTTTCTGTACCGGACGTTCAGATGGACTCATATTGACAACAGAGACACGGTGATTCGTTTAAACAGACAATTCATCTGGGTATAACGATACTGAACAAAAAATACCCAAAAAGCTTTTTTTTTCTCTCAAATTTTGTTTACATTATCATGTTAGTGAGCATTTCTCATTTGCCAGGATAATCTAGCCGCATCTATTCCAGGACTTCCACATCTGGCTTCTTCACCTGGAAGGGGGGAGTTGCTGCTGCTGAGGATAATTTCTGTCTGTAATAAAGCCCTTTTGTGGAGGAAAACTCATTCTGATTGGCTGAGCCTGGCTCCCAGTGGGTGGGCCTTTGCCCTCCCAGGCCCACCCATGGCTGAGCCCTGCCTAGTCATGTGAAACCCATAGATTAAGGGCCTAATATTTTTTTTTCAACTGACTGATTTTCTTCTATTATCTGTAACTCAGTAGAATCTTATAAATAGTTGCATGTTGCATTTATATATTTTTGTTTAGTATAGTTGACTTTCTTTTACCAAAATAATGACAAGGGACCGTGAACATAGTCTATGTTTACTGAGATATAGAAATAACTTTGATCATCACAAACAGTCAACTTCTCCGTAAAGTTTCCTAAACTGAGATTTTTCCAGGAAAAAAAGTTTTCAAGTTCTTAATAATTGCTTAGAAAAAGATTCACCTAAAAAGCCAAACTCCTTTCAGACGATGATTGATACAGTGTCAACACACACACACACACACACACACACACACACACACACACACACACATACACACACACACACACACACACACACACACACACACACACACACACACACACACACACACACACACACCTAATACACCTAATACACAAACTACTCACCCTGGCAGAATCCTCGGGGATGTAAGAACAGTCCATCTGGACAGCTAGTCCTGCAGTAGCCGTTGTTGAAGTTGGCCAGGGGGGAGCAGGACACACAGTCAGCCTGGGATGTACCTGAACACTCCTGGCAGGCCGGGTGGCACCCTGGGGGGGGGGGGGGGGGGGGTATAGGTTAACAATAGTGTATCATCATCCAAAGGTCAAAGGTCAATGACTGTATTGATTTTTATTTATTATTCATTTATATCTATTTTATTGTATTTTGTATTTTATCAGCCACCTGTCTAGAGCCGTTTAGAGCCGTTAGAGCCATTAGAGCCGTTTAGAGCCGTTAGAGCCATTAGAGCCGTTTAGAGCCGTTTAGAGCCGCTTAGAGCCGCTAGAGCCGTTAGAGCCGTTAGAGCCGTTAGAGCTGTTAGAGCCGTTAGAGCCGTTAGAGCCGTTAGAGCCATTAGAGCCGTTTAGAGCTGTTAGAGCTGTTAAAAGCTTTTAGAGCCGTTTAGAGCTGTTAGAGCCATTAGAGCTGTTAGAGCTGTTAGAGCTGTTAGAGCTTTTAGAGCCGTTTAGAGCCGTTTAGAGCCGTTAGAGCCGTTAGAGCTGTTAGAGCAGTTAGAGCTGTTAGAGCCGTTAGAGCTGTTAGAGCCGTTAGAGCCGTTAGAGCTGTTAGAGCCGTTTAGAGCTGTTAGAGCCGTTAGAGCTGTTAGAGCCGTTAGAGCCGTTAGAGCTGTTAGAGCCGTTAGAGCTGTTAGAGCCGTTAGAGCTGTTAGAGCAGTTAGAGCCGTTAGAGCCGTTAGAGCTGTTAGAGCTGTTAGAGCCGTTAGAGCCGTTAGAGCTGTTAGAGCTTTTAGAGCCGTTAGAGCTGTTAGAGCTGTTAGAGCCGTTAGAGCTTTTAGAGCCGTTAGAGCTGTTAGAGCTGTTAGAGCCGTTAGAGCTGTTAGAGCTGTTAGAGCTTTTAGAGTCGTTTAGAGCTGTTAGAGCCGTTAGAGCCGTTAGAGCCGTTAGAGCTGTTAGAGCCGTTAGAGCCGTTTAGAGCCGTTAGAACCGCTAGAGCCGTTTAGAGCCGCTAGAGCCGTTTAGAGCCGTTTAGAGCCGCTAGAGCCGGTAGAGCTGTTAGAGCCGTTAGAGCCGTTAGAGCCATTAGAGCTGTTAGAGCCGTTAGACCTGTTAGAGCCATTAGAGCCATTAGAGCCATTAGAGCCGTTAGAGCCGTTAGAGCCGTTAGAACCGTTTAGAGGTTTACTTCTTCGATATTTATTTCACCTTTATTTATTGTCAACTTCCGGTGCCGACTGAGATGGCCGCCTCGCTTCGCGTTCCTAGGAAACTATGCAGTTTTTTGTTTTTTTACGTGTTATTTCTTACATTAGTACCCCAGGTCATCTTAGGTTTCATTACATACAGTCGAGAAGAACTACTGAATATAAGATCAGTGCCAACTCACCATCAGTACGACCAAGAATATGTTTTCCGCGACGCGGATCCGGTGTTCTGCCTTACAAACAGGACAACGGAATGGATCGCATGCAGCGACCCAAGGAAAGCGACTCGAAAAGAGAGGAAACGAGGCGGTGTTCTGGTCAGACTCCGAAAAGGGCACATCGCGCACCACTCCCCAGCATTCTTCTTGCCAATGTCCAGTCTCTTGACAACAAGGTTGACGAAATCCGAGCAAGGGTAGCATTCCAGAGGGACATCAGAGACTGCAACGTTCTCTGCTTCACAGAAACATGGCTTACTGGGAAGACGCTATCCGATGCGGTGCAGCCAACGGTTTCTCCACGCATCGCGCCCGACAGAAACAAACATCTTTCTGGTAAGAAGAGTGGCGTATGCCTCATGACTAACGAGACATGGTGTGATGAAGGAAACATACAGGAACTCAAATCCTTCTGTTCACCTGATTTAGAATTCCTCACAATCAAATGTAGACCGCATTATCTTCCAAGAGAATTCTCCTCGATTATAATCACAGCCGTATATATCCCCCAAGCAGACACATCGATGGCTCTGAGCGAACTTTATTTATCTCTTTGCAAACTGGAAACCATTTATCCGGAGGCTGCATTCATTGTAGCTGGGGATTTTAACAAAGCTAATCTGAAAACAAGACTCCTAAATTTTACCAGCATATCGATTGCGCAACCAGGGGTGGTAAAACCTTGGATCATTGTTACTCTAACTTCCGCGACGCATATAAGGCCCTGCCCGCCCCCTTTCGGAAAAGCTGACCACGACTCCATTTTGCTGATCCCTGCCTACAGGCAGAAACTAAAACAAGAGGCTCCCACGCTGAGGTCTGTCCAACGCTGGTCAGACCAAGCTGACTCCACACTCCAAGACTGCTTCCATCACGTGGACTGGGACATGTTTCGTATTCGTCAGATGGAAATATTGACGAATACGCTGATTCGGTGTGCGAGTTCATTAGAACGTGCGTCGAAGATGTCGTTCCCATAGCAACGATAAAAAACATTCCCAAACCAGAAACCGTGGATTGATGGCAGCATTCGCGTGAAACTGAAAGCGCGAACCACTGCTTTTAATCAGGGCAAGGTGTCTGGTAATATGTCCGAATATAAACAATGCAGCTATTCCCTCCGCAAGGCTATTAAACAAGCTAAGCGTCAGTACAGAGACAAAGTGGAATCTCAATTCAATGGCTCAGACACAAGAGGCATGTGGCAGGGTCTACAGTCAATCACGGACTACAAGAAGAAACCCAGCCCAGTCACGGACCAGGATGTCTTGCTCCCAGGCAGACTAAATAACCTTTTTGCCCGCTTTGAGGACAATACAGTGCCACTGACACGGCCTGCAACGAAAACATGCGGTCTCTCCTTCACTGCAGCCGAGGTGAGTAAGACATTTAAACGTGTTAACCCTCGCAAGGCTGCAGGCCCAGACGGCATCCCCAGCCGCGCCCTCAGAGCATGCGCAGACCAGCTGGCCGGTGTGTTTGCGGACATATTCAATCAATCCCTATACCAGTCTGCTGTTCCCACATGCTTCAAGAGGGCCACCATTGTTCCTGTTCCCAAGAAAGCTAAGGTAACTGCGCTAAACGACTACCGCCCCGTAGCACTCACTTCCGTCATCATGAAGTGCTTTGAGAGACTAGTCAAGGACCATATCACCTCCACCCTACCTGACACCCTAGACCCACTCCAATTTGCTTACCGCCCAAATAGGTCCACAGGCGATGCAATCTCAACCACACTGCACACTGCCCTAACCCACCTGGACAAGAGGAATACCTATGTGAGAATGCTGTTCATCGACTACAGCTCGGCATTCAACACCATAGTACCCTCCAAGCTCGTCATCAAGCTCGAGACCCTGGGTCTCGACCCCGCCCTGTGCAACTGGGTACTGGACTTCCTGACGGGCCGCCCCAGGTGGTGAGGGTAGGCAACAACATCTCCTCCCCGCTGATCCTCAACACGGGGGCCCCACAAGGTGCGTTCTGAGCCCTCTCCTGTACTCCCTGTTCACCCACGACTGCGTGGCCATGCACGCCTCCAACTCAATCATCAAGTTTGCGGACGACACAACAGTGGTAGGCTTGATTACCAACAACGACGAGGACGGCCCTACAGGGAGGAGGTGAGGGCCTCGGAGTGTGGTGTCAGGAAAATAACCTCACACTCAACGTCAACAAAACTAAGGAGATGATTGTGGACTTCAGGAAACAGCAGAGGGAACACCCCCTATCCACATCGATGGATCAGTAGTGGAGAGGGTAGCAAGTTTCTAAGTTCCTCGGCATACACATCACAGACAAACTGAATTGGTCCACTCACACTGACAGCGTCGTGGAAGAAGGCAACAGCGCCTCTTCAACCTCAGGAGGCTGAAGAAATCGGCTTGTCACCAAAAGCACCCACAAACTTCTACAGATGCTGTCGAGAGCATCCTGGCGGGCTGTATCACCGCCTGTGCACGGCAACTGCTCCGCCCTCAACCGTAAGGCTCTCAGAGGTAGTGAGGTCTGCACAACGCATCACCGGGGAAAACTACCTGCCCTCCCGATGTTACAGGAAGGCCATAAAGATCATCAAGGACATCAACCACCCGAACCACTGCCTGTTCACCGCTATCATCCAGAAGGCGAGGTCAGTACAGGTGCATCAAAGCTGGGACCGAGAGACTGAAAAACAGCTTCTATCTCAAGGCCATCAGACTGTTAAACAGCCACCACTAACACTGAGTGGCTGCTGCCAACACACTGTCATTGACACTGACCCAACTCCAGCCACTTTAATAATGGGAATTGATGGGAAATGATGTAAATATATCACTAGCCACTTTAAACAATGCTACCTTATATAATGTTACTTACCCTACATTATTCATCTCATATGCATATGTATATACTGTACTCTAGATCATCGACTGCATTCTTATGTCACTAGCCACTTTAACTATGCCACTTTGTTTACTTTGTCTACATACTCATCTCATATGTATATACTGTACTCGATACCATCTACTGTATGCTGCTCTGTACCATCACTCATTCATATATCCTTATGTACATATTCCTTATCCCCTTACACTGTGTATAAGACAGTAGTTTTGGAATTGTTAGTTAGATTACTTGTTGGTTATCACTGCATTGTCGGAACTAGAAGCACAAGCATTTCGCTACACTCGCATTAACATCTGCTAACCATGTGTATGTGACAAATACAATTTGATTTGATTTGATTTGATTTGAGGTAGGCTAGTTGAGAACAAGTTCTCATTTGCAACTGCGACCTGGCCAAGATAAAGCATAGCAGTGTGAACAGACAACACAGAGTTACACATGGAGTAAACAATTAACAAGTCAATAACAGTAGAAAAAAAGGGGCAGTCTATATACAATGTGTGCAAAAGGCATGAGGAGGTAGGCGAATAATTACAATTTTGCAGATTAACACTGGAGTGATAAATGGTCAGATGGTCATGTACAGGTAGAGATATTGGTGTGCAAAAGAGCAGAAAAGTAAATAAATAAAAAACAGTATAAAAACAGTATGGGAATGAGGTAGGTGAAAGTGGGTGGGCTATTTACCAATAGACTATGTACAGCTGCAGCGATCGGTTAGCTGCTCGGATAGCTGATGTTTGAAGTTGGTGAGGGAGATAAAAGTCTCCAACTTCAGCGATTTTTGCAGTTCGTTCCAGTCACAGGCAGCAGAGTACTGGAACGAAAGGCGGCCAAATGAGGTGTTGGCTTTAGGGATGATCAGTGAGATACACCTGCTGGAGCGCGTGCTACGGATGGGTGTTGCCATCGTGACCAGTGAACTGAGATAAGGCGGAGCTTTACCTAGCATGGACTTGTAGATGACCTGGAGCCAGTGGGTCTGGCGGCGAATATGTAGCGAGGGCCAGCCGACTAGAGCATACAAGTCGCAGTGGTGGGTGGTATAAGGTGCTTTAGTGACAAAACGGATGGCACTGTGATAGACTGCATCAGTTTGCTGAGTAGAGTGTTGGAAGCCATTTTGTAGATGACATCGCCGAAGTCGAGATCGGTAGGATAGTCAGTTTTACTAGGGTAAGCTTGGCGGGCGTGGTGAAGGAGGCTTTGTTGCGGAATAGAAAGCCGACTCTTGATTTGATTTTCGATTGGAGATGTTTGATGTGAGTCTGGAAGGAGAGTTTGCAGTCTAGCCAGACACCTAGGTACTTATAGATGTCCACATATTCACGGTCGGAACCATCCAGGGTGGTGATGCTAGTCGGGCATGCGGGTGCAGGCAGCGATCGGTTGAAAAGCATGCATTTGGTTTTACTAGCGTTTAAGAGCAGTTGGAGGCCACGGAAGGAGTGCTGTATGGCATTGAAGCTCGTTTGGAGGTTAGATAGCACAGTGTCCAATGAAAGTATATAGAATGGTGTCGTCTGCGTAGAGGTGGATCAGGGAATCGCCCGCAGCAAGAGCAACATCATTGATATATACAGAGAAAAGAGTCGGCCCGAGAATTGAACCCTGTGGCACCCCCATAGAGACTGCCAGAGGACCGGACAGCATGCCCTCCGATTTGACACACTGAACTCTGTCTGCAAAGTAAATGGTGAACCAGACAAGGCAGTCATCCGAAAAACCGAGGCTATTGAGTCTGCCGATAAGAATATGGTGATTGACAGAGTCGAAAGCCTTGGCAAGGTCGATGAAGACGGCTGCACAGTACTGTCTTTTATCGATGGCGGTTATGATATCGTTTAGTACCTTGAGTGTGGCTGAGGTGCACCCAGTGACCGGCTCGGGAAACCAGATTGCACAGCGGAGAAGGTACGGTGGGATTCGAGATGGTCAGTGACCTGTTTGTTGACTTGGCTTTGAAGACCTTAGATAGGCAGGGCAGGATGGATATAGGTCTATAACAGTTTGGGTCCAGGGTGTCTCCCCTTTGAAGAGGGGATGACTGCGGCAGCTTTCCAATCCTTGGGGATCTCAGACGATATGAAAGAGAGGTTGAACAGGCTGGTAATAGGGGTTGCGACAATGGTGGCAGATAGTTTCAGAAATAGAGGGTCCAGATTGTCAAGCCCAGCTGATTTGTACGGGTCCAGGTTTTGCAGCTCTTTCAGAACATCTGCTATCTGGATTTGGGTAAAGGAGAACCTGGAGAGGCTTGGGCGAGGAGCTGCGGGGGGGGCGGAGCTGTTGGCCGAGGTTGGAGTAGCCAGGCGGAAGGCATAGCCAGCCTTTGAGAAATGCTTATTGAAGTTTTCGATAATCATGGATTTATCGGTGGAGACCGTGTTACCTAGCCTCAGTGCAGTGGGCAGCTGGGAGGAGGTGCTCTTGTTCTCCATGGACTTCACAGTGTCCCAGAACTTTTTGGAGTTGGAGCTACAGGATGCAAACTTCTGCCTGAAGAAGCTGGCCTTAGCTTTCCTGACTGACTGTGTGTATTGGTTCCTGACTTCCCTGAACAGTTGCATATCACGGGGACTATTCGATGCTATTGCAGTCCGCCACAGGATGTTTTTGTGCTGGTCGAGGGCAGTCAGGTCTGGAGTGAACCAAGGGCTGTATCTGTTCTTGGTTCTGCATTTTTTGAACGGAGCATGCTTATCTAAAATGGTGAGGAAGTTACTTTTAAAGAATGACCAGGCATCCTCAACTGACGGGATGAGGTCAATGTCCTTCCAGGATACCGGGCCAGGTCGATTAGAAAGGCCTGCTCACAGAAGTGTTTTAGGGAGCGTTTGACAGTGATGAGGGGTGGTCGTTTGACTGCGGCTCCATGGATACAGGCAATGAGGCAGTGATCGCTGAGATCCTGGTTGAAGACAGCGGAGGTGTATTTGGAGGGCCAGTTCAGGATGACGTCTATGAGGGTGCCCTTGTTTACAGAGTTAGGGTTGTACCTGGTGGGTTCCTTGATGATTTGAGTGAGATTGACGGCATCTAGCTTAGATTGTAGGACTGCCGGGGTGTTAAGCATATCCCAGTTTAGGTCACCTAACAGAACAAACTCTGAAGCTAGATGGGGGGCGATCAATTCACAAATGGTGTCCAGGGCACAGCTGGGAGCTGAGGGTGGTCGGTAGCAGGCGGCAACAGTGAGAGACTTATTTCTGGAGAGAGTAATTTTCAAAATTAGTAGTTCGAACTGTTTGGGTATGGACCTGGAAAGTATGACATTACTTTGCAGGCTATCTCTGCAGTAGACTGCAACTCCCCCCCTTTGGCAGTTCTATCTTGACGGAAGATGTTATAGTTGGGTATGGAAATCTCTGAATTTTTGGTGGCCTTCCTGAGCCAGGATTCAGACACGGCAAGGACATCAGGGTTAGCAGAGTGTGCTAAAGCAGTGAGTAAAACAAACTTAGGGAGGAGGCTTCTGATGTTGACATGCATAAAACCAAGGCTTTTTCGATGACAGAAGTCAACAAATGAGGGTACCTGGGGACATGCAGGGCCTGGGTTTACCTCCACATTACCCGCGGAACAGAGAAGGAGTAGTATGAGGGTGCGGCTAAAGGCTATCAAAACTGGACGCCTAGAGCGTTGGGGGCAGAGGATAAGAGGAGCAGGTTTCTGGGCATGGTAGAATATATTCAGGGCATAATGCGCAGACAGGGGTATGGTGGGGTGCGGGTACAGCGGAGGTAAGCCCAGGCACTGGGTGATGATGAGAGAGGTTGTATCTCTGGACATGCTGGTTGTAATGGGTGAGGTCACCGCATGTGTGGGAGGTGGGACAAAGGAGGTAACAGGGGTATGAAGAGGGATCTAGGGGGCTCCATTGTGAACTAAAACAATGATAACTAACCTGAACAACAGTATACAAGGCATATTGACATTTGAGAGAGACGTACAGCGAGGCATACAGTAATCACAGGTGTTGAATTGGGAAAGCTAGCTAAAAACAGTAGGCGAGGCTAATCAGCTAGCACAACAAACAGCAGGTAAAATGGCGTTGACTAGGCAACGGGGCCGACAGATAAAACAAACAAGCAGAATGGAGTACCGTGATTAATGGACAGTCCAGCGTGCGTCAGCTATGTAGCCAAGAGATCAGTGTCCAGGGGGCAGCGGTGGATGTGCAGGGAAGCTGGACTGGCGAGTGTTATCCAGGTTTAAGAAAAACTAACAATGACTAAATAGCTTGTAGCTAGTTAGCTGGTTAGCGTCTGGAGGTTCTTGAGTGTGTCATAAAAAAATTAAAAGTTAAAAGTAATAGCGATTCCGTATCACATTGGGTGAGGCAGGTTTCCGGAAGGTATAAACAAATTAAAAATCAAAAAGAGATAGAAAGTAAATGGGTCCAGAGAGTGTTTGGGACGCGGTGATTCAGACGGTTAGCAGGCCTGTGCTAACAAGCTAACAGGTCGTAGGCCCGGGCTAGACAAGGTAGCAGTTAGCGGACCGGAGCTAGACAAGCTAGCCGTTAGCAGGCCGAATTAGCAAGCAGGGAGATAGCGAGGGCTAGAGAGTTAGCCTTTGGGGGACGTCGCGATGGGGTGAGTCTGTTTATTCCTCTTAATGCAGTGACATCGACAGACCGGTCGTGGGCCCGGGTAATTGTAGCCCAGGAGTATGCTACAGGTGCTCTAGTACGCTAGGTGAGCTGGAGACACAGCGATTCAGAAAGCTCGCGGGCCTTGGCCAGCAGATGGATCTTTGGCTTGTCGCAACGGAAAAGCCTGTTGAAACCACCTCGGACGATTATGTCAGCGGACCAGTCGTGATGGATCGGCGGGGCTCCGTTTCGGCAGTAAAGGGTCCAGGCCAATTGGCAAAAGAGGTATTGTAGCCCAACAATTTGCTGTTGGACCTCTTCGGCTAGTCGGGAGATGGGCTTAGCTCGAGGCTAGCTCAAGGCTAACTGGTGCTTGCTTTGGGACAGAGACGTTAGCCAGGAGTAGCCACTCGGATTGCAGCTAGCTAGTTGCGATGATCCGGTGTAAAGGTTCAGAGCTTGCGGTAGGAATCCGGAGATGTGGTAGAGAAAAAGCAGTCTGATTTGTAAGTCGCTCTGGATAAGAGCGTCTGCTAAATGACTTAAATGTAAATGTAAATATGCTCTGGGTTGATGTCGCGCTGGTGTCCTAGTTAACTTTGAAGACCGCTAGCAGTGGCTAACTGAGTACTAGCTAGTAGCTAGTTAGCTGGCTAGCTTCTGATGGGGGTTCCGGTTCTAAAGTATAGAAAAAGCAGATCCGTACCACTTTGGGTGATGCGGGTTGCAGGAGAGTATATTCAGCCTGTAGTTGGAAAGTGAGATTAAAATATGTACGAAATATATACAGAAAAAAAAAACGAGGAAAACTATATTTACACCAGACAGGACGGGACAAGACAAAACACCGACTGCTACGCCATCTTGGAAAAATAGGGGGCGCTCTTTTAATTTTTGGATAAAAAATGTTCCCGTTTTAAACAAGATATTTTGTCACGAAAAGATGCTCGACTATGCATATAATTGACAGCTTTGGAAAGAAAACACTCTGACGTTTCCAAAACTGCAAAGATATTATATGTGAGTGCCACAGAACTGATGCTACAGGCGAAACCAAGATGAAATTTCAAACAGGAAATGCCCCAGATTTTGAAGACGCTGTGTTCCAATGTCTCCTTATATGGCTGTGAATGCGCCAGGAATGCGCTTACACTTTCTGTCGTTTCCCCAAGGTGTCTGCAGCATTGTGACGTATTTGTCACAGGTGTCACAGGTGCTCGCTTGGTGTCCTCCGTCGAAATTATTGCGTAATCTCCAGCTGCGTGTATTTTTCAATTTGCTTCCGAAGAGAAACCCAACTGCCACGAATGATTTATCATCGAATAGATATGTGAAAAACACCTTGAGGATTGATTCTAAACAACGATTGCCATGTTTCTGTCGATATTATGGAGTTAATTTGGAAAAAAGTTTGGCGTTGTAATGACTGAATTTTCAGGTTTTTTTCTTAGCCAAACGTGATGAACAAAACGGAGCGATTTCTCCTACACAAATAATATTTTTGGAAAAACTGAACATTTGCTATCTAACTGAGTCTCCTCATTGAAAACATCTGAAGTTCTTCAAAGGTAAATTATTTTATTTGAATGCTTTTCTTGTTTTTGTGAAAATGTTACCTGCTGAATGCTAGGCTTAATGCTATGCTAGCTATCAATACTCTTACACAAATGCTTGTGTAGCTATGGTTGAAAAGCATATTTTTAAAATCTGAGATGACAGTGTTGTTAACAAAAGGCTAAGCTTGTGAGTGAATATATTTCTGTCATTTCATTTGCGATTTTCATGAATAGTTAACGTTGCGTTATGGTAATGAGATTGAGGCTATGATTACGCTCCCGGATACGGGATTGCTCGACGCAAGAAGTTAAGTGCCTTGCTCAAGGGCACAACAGTAGTGGATGGCAGTTGAGATATGACCTCATTCGGGTCCCTCTTTGAGGATGCCTGCAGTGTCTGATGGTGTCATTCCTCCTACCTCAGAAACCACTCGATAACCAGATGGTTAGATTGGTCAGGCAATTGGTTGCTTAGAAAACCAGGCAAAACTAGATACAATCGTTTCCTTCAAATTTCCCAAAATTTGTATTGTCCAAAACAGAGACAATAAACCTTCCCATCAGTAGAGGACAGACAGCAGAGATATTAAACAGATATAAGACAGTTCGCAGGAGGGTCAAATTAGGTTTGAGATGGCAAACAAGGCTTTGCTAATGGGTTGCAGATTCAAGTGACTCCACATTGCAGCCTTCTGTTAATATAATTAAATTGAAGAGTCTAAGGAGAAAGCTGTTACAGCACCGGACTGTGACTTTGTCTGTGTTCCAAATGACACCCTATTCAGCTCCCATATCGCTCTGGTTAAAAGTAGTGCACTATATAGGGAATAGGGTTCCATAGGGCTCTGGTCTAAAGTAGTGCACTATATAGGTATTAGCATGTCGTCCTTACTTTAAGTACATCAGACTCTTCAAAAAGGAGAAGCAATTGACCAGAAAACATCTGAACTGCCAAAGGACTATCCACAGTTACTGAAAATGTTTTCTCTCACAAATATGATGTTTCTGTCCATTATTTGTTATTCAGCCTCTGGGAAATGGCTGAATGTCTTTTTTGTTGTTGTTGATATTCGTTATTGAAGGATTAAATCGTATTGACGACTGGCATAGCTTTTCCGTGCTAAACGCTACGATAGCAAACTACGACTGTTTCTTCAACAGCTAGAAGCACTAGGTTGTCCATGTTTTAATCCCTTGATGGGTAAAAAAAAAACAGGATGTTCAAAGAGCCCAAACCAATAGGGAACAATGTTTTAGTTTGTTTTTGTATTCAAATGATCATTTAAGACGGGTTCCTTTTCCTCTCATTTGCTTCTTTAAGTGACTGGGTTTGAAAACGTGGGTCTCCTGTGTGTGAGTTCATGTGTGGGGTGGACAGTGTTGGTTGCCCAGGTAATGGACTGCAGACACATAGTAAAAGGGAGGTGTGCGTGTGCGTGAGCGTGTGTGCGTAGAAAAAGGTCTCCTTACCTTGGCAGGTGTTGTCCTGGACGGTGTGTCCTGGGGGACATCTGGAGACACTGGCCTTCCTGGAGGACGTAGGGCGGGGAACAGGAAGTACAGTTCTGACTACTTCCTCCTGTGCACTGTAAACAGGAAGTGTGGCATTCTGAAATGGACCAAGAGAGAAAAGAGGTGGATTTAGGTTTTGACATTGAACAGCCCATTGATACAGCATTACAAGTCTCCACAGCATACAGACACACTACTACATGTGCTGGCATGGTCTTGTGACAAACTGACACCATTTTGGGATAATGTATACCACTAGTCCAACGTTTGGACACACCCCTACTCATTTAAGGGTTTTTCTTTATTTTTATTTTCTACATTGTATTATAATAGTGAAGACATGACAACTATGAAATAATACATATGGAATCATGTAGTAACCGAAAAATGGTTCAAACAAATCTAAATATATGTTATATTTGAGATTCTTCAAAGTAGCCACCCTTTGCCTTGATGACAGCTTTGCACACTCTTTGCATTCTCTCAACCAGCTTCATGAGGTAATCACCTGGAATGCATTTCAATTAACAGGTGTGCCTTGTTATGAGTTAATGTAGATTTAATTGCTGCAAAAACTGTATAGCCTTGTACAGCAACAGCCTCGCATCATAGCCTCGTACTGTATAGCCTCGTACTGTATAGTCTTGTACAAAGAGCCTCACATTATAGGCCTGATAGCAGCAGCCTCGCACAGTGCAGCCCTCGCAGTGCCAGCCTCATACTGTAAAGCTCGTACACTACAGCCTCGTACACTACAGTTCTACAGTACAGCCTCGTACAGTACAGCCCCACAGTACAGCCTCGTACTGTATAGCCTCGCATCGTATAGGCTCGCACTGTGGCAGCCTCGCACTGTACAGCCTCACTGTAGCAGCCTCGTCTGTAGAAACCTCATACTATATAGCCTCAGCTACTGTAAAGCCAGACTGTACAACCTCGTACAGTACAGCCTTGTACAGTATAGCCTCGTACTGTATAGCCTCGTACTGGGGAAGACGCCTCGCACTGTATAGCCTCGTCTGTAGAAACCTCATACTATATAGCCTCATACTGTAAAGCCCCGCACTGTACAACCTCGTACAGTACAGCCTTGTACAGTATAGCCTCGTACTGTATAGCCTCGTACTGTATAGCCTCGTACTAGTATAGCCTCGTACTATATAGCCTCGTCTGCAGAAACCTCATACTATACAGCCTCATACTGTAAAGCCTCGTGACTGGAAAGCCTCGTACTGGAAAGCCTAGTACTGTAGTAACCTCATACTATATAGCCTCGTACTGTATAACCTCATACTATATAGCCTTGTGCTGTATAACCTCAAACTATATAGCCTTGTGCTGTATAACCTCATACCATATAGCCTGGTACTGTATAGCCTCATACTGGAAAGCTCAGATTGTATAGAGACATACAAGGGAAAACATAGGCGTTTTGATTTGTTGTTTTTATTTTCGTGTTGTGATTGAAAAATAAATTATACATCTATATATAAAAAAAATGTTTTCCCTGTGTAGTTGTCTCTCTGTGTATGTCTCTCTGTGTATGTCTCTCTGTGTATGTCTCTCTGTGTATGTCTCTCTGTGTATGTCTCTCTGTGTATGTCTCTCTGTGTATGTCTCTCGTGTATGTCTCTGTATGTCTCTGTGTATGTCTCTCTGTGTATGTCTCTCTGTGTATGTTCCTCTGTGTATGTCTCTCTGTGTATGTCTCTCTGTGTATGTCTCTCTGTGTATGTCTCTCTGTGTATGTCTCTCTGTGTATGTCTCTCTGTGTATGTCTCCTGTATGTCTCTCTGTGTGTCTCTCTGTGTATGTCTCTCTGTGTGTCTCTGTGTGTGCTCTCTCTGTATGTCTCTCTGTGTATGTCTCTCTGTGTATGTCTCTCTGTGTATGTCTCTCTGTGTATGTCTCTCTGTGTTTGTCTCCTTGTGTGTCTCTTTGTGTGTCTCTCTGTGTATGTCTCTCTGTGTATGTCTCTCTGTGTATGTCTCTCTGTGTATGTCTCTCTGTGTATGTCTCTATGTATAGTTCTCTTGTGTGTCTCTCTGTGTGTCTCTCTGTGTGCATGTCTCCCTGTGTATGTCTCTCTGTGTATGTCTCTCTGTATGTCTCTCTGTGTTTGTCTCTCTGTGTATGTCTCCCAGTGTATGTCTCTCTGTGTATGTCTCTCTGTGTATGTCTCTCTGTGTATGGTCTCCTGTGTATGTCTCTCTGTATGTCTCTCTGTGTATGTCTCCTCTGTGTATGTCTCTCTGTGTATGTCTCCCAGTGTATGTCTCTCTGTGTATGTCTCTGTGTTTGTCTCCTGTGTATGTCTCTCTGTGTATGTCTCCCAGTGTATGTCTCTTTGTGTGTCTCTCTGTGTATGTCTCTCGTGTAGTGCTCTCCCTGTGTGTGTCTCTGTCTGTCATGTCTCTCTGTGTATGTCTCCCTGTGTATGTCTCTCTGTGTATGTCTCCCTGTGTGTCTCTCTGTGTATGTCTCTGTGTATGTCTCTCTGTGTTTGTCTCCCTGTGTATGTCTCCTGTGATGTCTTCTCTGTGTATGTCTTCCTGTGTATGTCTCTCTGTGTGTCTCTCTCTGTGTATGTCTCTCTGTGTATGTCTCTCTGTGTATGTCTCTCTGTGTATGTCTCCTGTGTATGTCTCTCTGTGTATGTCTCTCTGTGTGTCTCTCTGTGTGTCTTTCTCTGTGTATGTCTCTCTGTGCACAATATGTCTCCCTGTGTATGTCTCTCTGTGTATCTCTCCTTGTTCATGTCTCTGTGTACAGTATGTCTCTCTGTTTACAGTATGTCTCTCTGTTTACAGTATGTCTCTCTGTTTACAGTATATCTTCTTGTGTACAGTATGTCTCTCTTGTTTACAGTATGTCTCTCTGTTTACAGTATATCTCTCTGTGTACAGTATGTCTCTCTGTTTACAGTATGTCTCTTGTTTACATTATGTCTCTCTGTTTACAGCATGTCTCTCTGTGTCACATCCACAAGAGAGTCTGTCAGACAGCATGTCTCTACCTCTCCTGAGATTACAGCTGACAGCCAAACAGGAGTGTGTGTGTGTGTGTGTGTGTGTGTGTGTGTGTGTGTGTGTGTGTGTGTGTGTGTGTGTGTGTGTGTGTGTGTGTGTGTGTGTGTGTGTGTGTGAGAGACCACCGTACTCCCAGGTGCCAAGGAAATTGCAACTTCTTGATTGCACTGTGTCGTGTGTGTTACAGACCCCAGCATAGGGACCTCCCAAGTCAAAGTGGAAACCTAGAAATCACTCACAGACCGTGGCGTCGAGAAAGACGGCCTCTCCAAACCTCACCCTCTCTCTCTCTCTCTTTGTCTATTTAGTCAACTTCAGCTGTCCGTCGTCTGAGAAACGCTATCTATTTCATTATTAGAGTTTACCATCTCCTTCTACAGTACTGGAGG
The DNA here is from genome assembly GCF_034236695.1 of Oncorhynchus nerka. Lineage (NCBI taxonomy): Eukaryota > Metazoa > Chordata > Actinopteri > Salmoniformes > Salmonidae > Oncorhynchus > Oncorhynchus nerka. The sequence continues at coordinate 114 of NW_027036989.1, read as the reverse complement.
ATATTAGAAATAACTTCCTTCAGCTGCCAGGAGAGGAGGAAAAGTCAGATAGGCATCAGCCGGTCGGTCGCCCTGGCCTCGCCTGCCTGCTTGACTGCCTACATGCCTTACTGA
>NW_027036988.1:0-12500 GCF_034236695.1 Oncorhynchus nerka | reverse complement strand
GGTGGAGTGGTATGATAGGAGGGTTAGGGTGGAGTGGTATGATAGGAGGGTTAGGGTTAGGGGGAGTGGTATGATAGGAGGGTTAGGGTGAGTGGAATGATAGGAGGGTTAGGGGGGTGGTATGATAGGAGGGTTAGGGTGGAGTGGTATGACAGGAGGTTAGGGTTAGGGGTGGAGTGGTATGATAGGAGGGTTAGGGTGGAGTGGTATGGCAGGAGGGTTAGGGTGGAGTGGTATGATAGGAGGGTTAGGGAGGAGTGGTATGATAGGAGGGTTAGGGTGGAGTGGTATGACAGGAGGGTTAGGGTTAGGGTGGAGTGGTATGATAGGAGGGTTAGGGTGGAGTGGTATGATAGGAGGGTTAGGGTGGAGTGGTATGATAGGAGGGTTAGGGAGGAGTGGTATGATAGGAGGGTTAGGGTGGAGTGGTATGACAGGAGGGTTAGGGTGGAGTGGTATGATAGGAGGGTTAGGGAGGAGTGGTATGATAGGAGGGTTAGGGTGGAGTGGTATGACAGGAGGTTAGGGTGGAGTGGTATGGTAGGAGGGTTAGGGTGGAGTGGTATGATAGGAGGGTTAGGGTGGAGTGGTATGATAGGAGGGTTAGGGAGGAGTGGTATGATAGGAGGGTTAGGGTGGAGTGGTATGATAGGAGGTTAGGGTTAGGGTGGAGTGGTATGATAGGAGGGTTAGGGTGGAGTGGTATGATAGGAGGGTTAGGGTGGAGTGGTATGATAGGAGGGTTAGGGTGGAGTGGTATGATAGGAGGGTTAGGGTTAGGGTGGAGTGGTATGATAGGAGGGTTAGGGTGGAGTGGTATGACAGGAGGGTTAGGGTGGAGTGGTATGATAGGAGGGTTAGGGTGGAGTGGTATGATAGGAGGGTTAGGGTGGAGTGGTATGACAGGAGGGTTAGGGTGGAGTGGTATGATAGGAGGGTTAGGGTGGAGTGGTATGATAGGAGGGTTAGGGGGAGTGGTATGATAGGAGGGTTAGGGATGGTATGACAGGAGGGTTAGGGTGGAGTGGTATGACAGGAGGGTTAGGGTGGAGTGGTATGATAGGAGGGTTAGGGTGGAGTGGTATGATAGGAGGGTTAGGGTGGAGTGGTATGACAGGAGGGTTAGGGTTAGGGTGGAGTGGTATGATAGGAGGGTTAGGGTGGAGTGGTATGATAGGAGGGTTAGGGTGGAGTGGTATGACAGGAGGGTTAGGGAGGAGTGGTATGATAGGAGGGTTAGGGTGGAGTGGTATGACAGGAGGTTAGGGAGGGTGGTATGATAGGAGGGTTAGGGAGGAGTGGTATGATAGGAGGGTTAGGGAGGAGTGGCATGATAGGAGGGTTCGGGTGGAGTGGTATGACAGGAGGGTTAGGGTGGAGTGGTATGACGATAGGAGGGTTAGGGTGGAGTGGTATGATAGGAGGGTTAGGGTGGAGTGGTATGGTATGATAGGAGGGTTAGGGTGGAGTGGTATGATAGGAGGGTTAGGGTGGAGTGGTATGACAGGAGGGTTAGGGAGGAGTGGTATGATAGGAGGGTTAGGGAGGAGTGGTATGATAGGAGGGTTAGGGAGGAGTGGTATGATAGGAGGGTTAGGGTGGAGTGGTATGACAGGAGGTGGTTAGGGTGGAGTGGTATGATAGGAGGGTTAGGGTGGAGTGGTATGATAGGAGGGTTAGGGTGGAGTGGTATGATAGGAGGGTTAGGGAGGAGTGGTATGATAGGAGGGTTAGGGAGGTGGCATGATAGGAGGGTTAGGGTGAGTGGTATGACTGAGTGGTATGACAGGAGGGTTAGGGAGGAGTGGTATGATAGGAGGGTTAGGGTGGAGTGGTATGACAGGAGGGTTAGGGTGAGTGGTATGATAGGAGGGTTAGGGAGGAGTGGTATGATAGGAGGGTTAGGGTAGGAGTGGTATGATAGGAGGGTTAGGGTGGAGTGGTATGACAGGAGGGTTAGGGTGGAGTGGTATGATAGGAGGGTTAGGGTGGAGTGGTATGATAGGAGGGTTAGGGTGGATGTGGTATGATAGGAGGGTTAGGGTGGAGTGGTATGATAGGAGGGTTAGGGTGGAGTGGTATGATAGGAGGGTTAGGGTGGAGTGGTATGATAGGAGGGTTAGGGTGGAGTGGTATGATAGGAGGGTTAGGGAGGAGTGGTATGATAGGAGGGTTAGGGTGGAGTGGTATGACAGGAGGGTTAGGGTGGAGTGGTATGATAGGAGGGTTAGGGTGGAGTGGTATGATAGGAGGGTTAGGGTGGAGTGGTATGATAGGAGGGTTAGGGTGGAGTGGTATGATAGGAGGGTTAGGGTGGAGTGGTATGACAGGAGGGTTAGGGTGGAGTGGTATGATAGGAGGGTTAGGGTGGAGTGGTATGGCAGGAGGGTTAGGGTGGAGTGGTATGATAGGAGGGGTAGGGTGGAGTGGTATGATAGGAGGGTTAGGGTGGAGTGGTATGATAGGAGGTTAGGGTGGAGTGGTATGATAGGAGGGTTAGGGTGGAGTGGTATGGTATGATAGGAGGGTTAGGGTGGAGTGGTATGAGAGGAGGTTAGGGTGGAGTGGTATGGTATGATAGGGTTAGGGAGGAGTGGTATGATAGGAGGGTTAGGGAGGAGTGGTATGATAGGAGGGTTAGGGTGGAGTGGTATGACAGGAGGGTTAGGGTTAGGGTGGAGTGGTATGATAGGAGGGTTAGGGTGGAGTGGTATGATAGGAGGGTTAGGGAGGAGTGGTATGATAGGAGGGTTAGGGAGGAGTGGTATGATAGGAGGGTTAGGGTGGAGTGGTATGACAGGAGGTTAGGGTTAGGGTGGAGTGGTATGATAGGAGGTTAGGGTGGAGTGGTATGATAGGAGGGTTAGGGTGGAGTGGTATGGCAGGAGGGTTAGGGTTAGGGTGGAGTGGTATGATAGGAGGGTTAGGGTGGAGTGGTAGGATAGGAGGGTTAGGGTGGAGTGGTATGACAGGAGGGTTAGGGTGGAGTGGTATGATAGGAGGGTTAGGGTGGAGTGGTATGACAGGAGGGTTAGGGTGGAGTGGTATGATAGGAGGGTTAGGGTGGAGTGGTATGATAGGAGGGTTAGGGTGGAGTGGTATGATAGGAGGGTTAGGGTGGAGTGGTATGACAGGAGGGTTAGGGTGGGTGGTATGGATAGGAGGGTTAGGTGGAGTGGTATGATAGGAGGTTAGGGTGGAGTGGTATGGTATGATAGGAGGGTTAGGGTGGAGTGGTATGATAGGAGGGTTAGGGTGGAGTGGTATGACAGGAGGTTAGGGGGAGTGGTATGATAGAGGTTAGGAGGTGGTATGATAGGAGGGTTAGGGAGGAGTGGTATGATAGGAGGGTTAGGGTGGAGTGGTATGATAGGAGGGTTAGGGTGGAGTGGTATGATAGGAGGGTTAGGGAGGAGTGGTATGATAGGAGGGTTAGGGAGGAGTGGTATGATAGGAGGGTTAGGGTGGAGTGGTATGACAGGAGGGTTAGGGTTAGGGTGGAGTGGTATGATAGGAGGGTTAGGGTGGAGTGGTATGACAGGAGGGTTAGGGTTAGGGTGGAGTGGTATGATAGGAGGGTTAGGGTGGAGTGGTATGATAGGAGGGTTAGGGAGGAGTGGTATGATAGGAGGGTTAGGGTGGAGTGGTATGACAGGAGGGTTAGGGAGGAGTGGTATGATAGGAGGGTTCGGGTGGAGTGGTATGACAGGAGGGTTAGGGTGGAGTGGTATGACGATAGGAGGGTTAGGGTGGAGTGGTATGATAGGAGGGTTAGGGTGGAGTGGTATGGTATGATAGGAGGGTTAGGGTGGAGTGGTATGATAGGAGGGTTAGGGTGGAGTGGTATGGTATGATAGGAGGGTTAGGGAGGAGTGGTATGATAGGAGGGTTAGGGTGGAGTGGTATGATAGGAGGGTTAGGGAGGAGTGGTATGAAAGGAGGGTTAGGGTGGAGTGGTATGACAGGAGGGTTAGGGAGGAGTGGTATGATAGGAGGGTTAGGGTGGAGTGGTATGATAGGAGGGTTAGGGTGGAGTGGTATGATAGGAGGGTTAGGGTGGAGTGGTATGACAGGAGGGTTAGGGTGTAGTGGTATGACAGGAGGGTTAGGGAGGAGTGGTATGATAGGAGGGTTAGGGTGGAGTGGTATGACAGGAGGGTTAGGGTGGAGTGGTATGACAGGAGGGTTAGGGAGGAGTGGTATGATAGGAGGGTTAGGGTGGAGTGGTATGATAGGAGGGTTAGGGTGGAGTGGTATGATAGGAGGGTTAGGGTGGAGTGGCATGGTATGATAGGAGGTTAGGTGGAGTGGTATGATAGGAGGAGTTGAGGAGGTTAGGGAGAGTGGTATGATAGGAGGGTTAGGGTGGAGTGGTATGGTATGATAGGAGGGTTAGGGTGGAGTGGTATGATAGGAGGGTTAGGGTGGAGTGGTATGGTATGATGGAGGGTTAGGGAGGAGTGGTATGATAGGAGGGTTAGGGTGGAGTGGTATGATAGGAGGGTTAGGGTGGAGTGGTATGATAGGAGGTTAGGGTGGAGTGGTATGGTATGATAGGAGGGTTAGGGTGGAGTGGTATGATAGGAGGTTAGGGGAGTGGTATGATAGGAGGGTTAGGGTGGATGGTATGATAGGAGGGTTAGGGTGGAGTGGTATGATAGGAGGGTTAGGGTAGAGTGGTATGATAGGAGGGTTAGGGTGGAGTGGTATGATGGAGGTTAGGGTGAGTGATGGTATGATAGGAGGTTAGGGAGAGTGGTATGATAGGAGGGTTAGGGTGGAGTGGTATGATAGGAGGGTTAGGTAGGAGTGGTATGATAGGAGGGTTAGGGTGGAGTGGTATGATAGGAGGGTTAGGGTGGAGTGGTATGATAGGAAGGTTAGGGTGGAGTGGTATGGTATGATAGGAGGGTTAGGGTGGAGTGGTATGATAGGAAGGTTAGGGTGGAGTGGTATGGTTATAGGAGGGTTAGGGTGGAGTGGTATGATAGGAGGGTTAGGGTGGAGTGGTATGATAGGAGGGTTAGGGTGGGTGGTATGACAGGAGGGTTAGGGAGGAGTGGTATGATAGGAGGGTTAGGGAGGAGTGGTATGATAGGAGGGTTAGGGTGGAGTGGTATGACAGGAGGGTTAGGGTGGAGTGGTATGATAGGAGGGTTAGGGTGGAGTGGTATGACAGGAGGGTTAGGGAGGAGTGGTATGATAGGAGGTTAGGGTGGATGGTATGATGGAGGTTAGGGAGGTGGCTATGGAGGGTTAGGGTGGAGTGGTATGATAGGAGGGTTAGGGTGGGTGGTATGACAGGAGGGTTAGGGTGGAGTGGTATGATAGGAGGGTTAGGGTGGAGTGGTATGACAGGAGGGTTAGGGAGGAGTGGTATGATAGGAGGGTTAGGGAGGAGTGGTATGATAGGAGGGTTAGGGTGGAGTGGTATGATTGGAGGGTTAGGGTGGAGTGGTATGATAGGAGGGTTAGGGTGGAGTGGTATGGTATGATAGGAGGGTTAGGGTGGAGTGGTATGGTATGATAGGAGGGTTAGGGTGGAGTGGTATGATAGGAGGGTTAGGGAGGAGTGGTATGATAGGAGGGTTAGGGAGGAGTGGTATGATAGGAGGGTTAGGGTGGAGTGGTATGACAGGAGGGTTAGGGAGGAGTGGTATGATAGGAGGGTTAGGGTGGAGTGGTATGACAGGAGGGTTAGGGTGGAGTGGTATGACAGGAGGGTTAGGGAGGAGTGGTATGATAGGAGGGTTAGGGTGGAGTGGTATGATAGGAGGGTTAGGGTGGAGTGGTATGATAGGAGGGTTAGGGTGGAGTGGTATGATAGGAGGGTTAGGGTGGAGTGGTATGATAGGAGGGTTAGGGTTAGAGTGGAGTGGTATGATAGGAGGGTTAGGGTGGGTAGTATGATAGGAGGTTAGGGTGGAGTGGTATGGTCTGATGGAGGGTTAGGGTGGGTGGTATGGCAGGAGGGTTAGGGTGGAGTGGTATGATAGGAGGGTTAGGGAGGAGTGTGGTATGATAGGAGGGTTAGGGTGGAGTGGTATGGCAGGAGGGTTAGGGTGGAGTGGTATGATAGGAGGGTTAGGGTGGAGTGGTATGACAGGAGGGTTAGGGTGGAGTGGTATGATAGGGGGTTAGGGTGGAGTGGTATGACAGGAGGGTTAGGGTGGAGTGGTATGGCAGGAGGTTAGGGTGGAGGGTGGGGTGGGTGGATGATAGGGTTAGGGTGAGTGGTATGATAGGAGGGTTAGGGTGGAGTGGTATGGCAGGAGGTTAGGGTGGAGTGGTATGATAGGAGGGTTAGGGTGGAGTGGTATGATAGGAGGGTTAGGGTGGAGTGGTATGATAGGAGGGTTAGGGTGGAGTGGTATGATAGGAGGGTTAGGGTGGAGTGGTATGATAGGAGGGTTAGGGTGCAGTGGTATGATAGGAGGGTTAGGGTGGAGTGGTATGACAGGAGGGTTAGGGTGGAGTGGTATGATAGGAGGGTTAGGGTGGAGTGGTATGATAGGAGGGTTAGGGAGGAGTGGTATGATAGGAGGGTTAGGGTGGAGTGGTATGGCAGGAGGGTTAGGGTGGAGTGGTATGATAGGAGGGTTAGGGTGGAGTGGTATGACAGGAGGGTTAGGGTGGAGTGGTACTGATAGGAGGTTAGGGTGGGTGATATGATAGGAGTGTTAGGGTGGAGTGGTATGATAGGAGGGTTAGGGTGGAGTGGTATGATAGGAGGGTTAGGGTGGAGTGGTATGATAGGAGGGTTAGGGTGGAGTGGTATGATGGGAGGTTAGGGTGGAGTGGTATGATAGGAGGGTTAGGGTGGAGTGGTATGATAGGAGGGTTAGGGTGGTGGTATGGTGATTAGGGTGGAGTGGTATGGCAGGAGGGGTTAGGGTGGAGTGGTATGATAGGAGGGTTAGGGAGGAGTGGTATGATGGGAGGTTAGGGTGGAGTGGTATGGCAGGAGGGTTAGGGGTGGAGTGGTATGATAGGAGGGTTAGGGTGGAGTGGTATGGCAGGAGGGTTAGGGAGGAGTGGTATGATGGAGGGTTAGGGTGGAGTGGTATGATAGGAGGTTAGGGTGGAGTGGTATGATAGGAGGGTTAGGGTGGAGTGGTATGACAGGAGGGTTAGGGTGGAGTGGTATGATAGGAGGGTTAGGGTGAGTGGTATGATAGGAGGTTAGGGTGGAGTGGTATGATAGGAGGGTTAGGGTGGAGTGGTATGACAGGAGGTTAGGGGTGGAGTGGTATGGCAGGAGGGTTAGGGTGGAGTGGTATGATAGGAGGTTAGGGTGGAGTGGTATGATAGGAGGGGTTAGGGTGGAGTGGTATGGTATAGGAGGGTTAGGGTGGAGTGTGTATGTCTAGGTTGTGGTTGTGCCGTGGCGGAGGGTTTGGGAGGCTGTGGCCTTGTCTCCAGGATGGTAGGGTGGTGGTATGATAGGAGGGTTAGGGTGGAGTGGTATGACAAAGGGTGGGTGGAGTGGTATGATAGGAGGGTTAGGGGTGGGGGTGTCCTCGGATGGGGCCACAGTCTCCTGACCCCTGCTGTCTCAGCCTCCAGTTATGCTGCAGTAGTTCATGTGTATAGTATTTGTTATAGGAGGGTTCTCCTGTCCTATGGTATTGTCCTGTGTGATAGGAGTGTTAGCGTTCTCTATAATTCTCTCCTTCTCTCTTTCTGGTATCTAGGAGGACCTGAGGGTTAGGGAGGAGGTCTACCCTGACATGATGACTCCTTAGGGTTAGGGTGGAGTAGTATGACAGGAGGGTTCAACTGGCCTGGGCCCTAAGGACCATGTCCCAGGAGTGGTATGACATGATGACTCCTAGGGTGGGTGGTATGACAGGAGGCTGTTTTCAACTGTTCTGCCTTACTATTCAACCATGGTGGGTGGGTTTATGAACATTTGAACATCTTGGTGGGTTCTGTTATAATCTCAGGAGGGTTAGGGTGAGACTGGCCACCCCACATATGCTCTCTCTAATTCTCTCTTTCTTTCTAGGAGGGTTAGGGTTAGGACTGGACCTGGTATGATGGACTCCTTAGGGTCCCCAGTAGAAGTATGATGGAGCTGCTGCTCCAGTTTCAAGGAGTTCTGCCTTGTGTGGTATGACCATGCTGGTCATTTATGAAGTGGTTGAACATCTTGGTCATGGTATGATAATCTCTACCGGCACAGCCATGGCAGGAGAGGTTAGGGTGGACCCCATGATAGGAGGGTTAGGAATCCTAGGTTTTGGCCTTTCTAGGAGTTTTCCTAGGAGGGCTTCTACACCTGCATTGCTTGCTGTTTGAGGGTTTTTAGGGAGGAGTGGTATGATAGGAGGGTTAAGGGTGAGATATGATAGGAGGGTTAGGGTGGAGTATATGAATACATTTGATTTGATTTGATTTGGAGTGGTATGATAGGAGGTTATGGGTGGTATGGTATGATAGGAGGTTAGGGTGGAGTGGTATGACAGGAGGGTTAGGGTGGGTGGTATGGCAGGAGGGGTTAGGGTGGAGTGGTATAATCTGAGGGTTAGGGTGGGTGGTATGGCAGGAGGGTTAGGGTGGAGTGGTATGATAGGAGGGTTAGGGTGGAGTGGTATGATGATAGGAGGGTTAGGGTGGAGTGGTATGATAGGAGGGTTAGGGTCGTGGTATGATAGGAGGTTAGGGTGGGTGGTATGATAGGAGGTTAGGGTGGAGTGGTATGATAGGAGGTTAGGGAGGAGTGGTATGATAGGAGGAGTTAGGGTGGAGTGGTATGACAGGAGGGGTTAGGGTTAGGGTGGAGGTGGTATGATAGGAGGTTAGGTGGAGTGGTATGATAGGAGGGGTTAGGGAGTGGTATGATAGGAGGGTTAGGGTGGTGGTATGATAGGAGGTTAGGGTGGGTGGTGATAGGAGGTTAGGGTGGAGTGGTATGGCAGGGTTAGGTTAGGGTGGAGTGGTATGATAGGAGGAATTAAAGTGGAGTAGTATGATAGGAGGGTTAGGGTGGAGTGGTATGATAGGAGGGTTAGGGTGGAGTGGTATGGTGGAGGGGTTAGGGTGGAGTGGTATGGCAGGAGGGTTAGGGTAAGAGTGGTTTAAAGGAGGGACAAAGGAGTGGTATAATGGGAGGGTTAGGGTGGAGTGGTATGGCAGGAAAGGTTAGGGTGGAGTGGTATGATAGGAAGGTTAAGGTGGAGTGGTATGACAGGAGGAATTAAGGTGGTAGTAGTGGAAGGTTGAGTGGAAGTGAAGTGGTAATATTTAGGGTGGTGGTATGACAGGAGGTTAGGGAGGAGTGGTATGATAGGAGGTTAGGGTGGAGTGGTATGATGGGAGGGTTGGGGTTAGGGTGGAGTGGTATGATAGGAGGGTTAGGGTGGGTGGTATGGCAGGAGGGTTAGGGTTGGTATGATAGAGGTTAGGGTGGTGGTATGATGGAGGGTTAGGGTGGGAGTGGTATGATAGGAGGGTTAGGGTGGAGTGGTATAACAGGAGGGTTAGGGTGGAGTGGTATGATAGGAGGGTTAGAGGTGGAGTGGTATGACAGGAGGGTTAGGAGGGTTGATAGGAGGGTTAGGGTGGAGTGGTATGACAGGAGGGTTAGGGTGGAGTGGTATGATGGAGGGTTAGGGTGGAGTGGTATGATGGGAGGTTAGGGTGGAGTGGTATGATAGGAGGGTTAGGATGAGTGGTATGATAGGTTAGGGTGCAGTGGTATGATAGGAAGGTTAGGGTGGAGTGGTATGACAGGAGGGTTAGGGTGGGTGGTATGATAGGAGGGTTAGGGTGGAGTGGTATGATAGGGTTAGGGAGGAGTGAGGTATGATAAGGAGGGTTAGATGGAGTGGTATGGCAGGAGGGTTAGGGTGAGTGGTATGATAGGAGGGATGGGGTGGGTGGTATGACAGGGAGGGTTAAGAGGTTGCAGGTGGTATGATAGGAGGGTTAGGGTGGAGTGATATGATAGGAGTGTTAGGGTGGAGTGGTATGATAGGAGGGTTAGGGTGGAGTGGTATGATAGGAGGGTTAGGGTGGAGTGGTATGACAGGAGGGTTAGGGTGGAGTGGTATGATAGGAGGGTTAGGGTGGAGTGGTATGATAGGAGGGTTAGGGTGGAGTGGTATGATAGGAGGGTTAGGGTGAGTGGTATGATAGGAGGGTTAGGGTGGAGTAGTATGACAGGAGGGTTAGGGAGGAGTGGTATGATAGGAGGGTTAGGGTGGAGTGGTATGACAGGAGGGTTAGGGTGGAGTGGTATGACAGGAGGGTTAGGGAGGAGTGGTATGATAGGAGGGTTAGGGTGGAGTGGTATGATAGGAGGGTTAGGGTGGAGTGGTATGATAGGAGGGTTAGGGTGGAGTGGTATGATAGGAGGGTTAGGGTGGAGTGGTATGATAGGAGGGTTAGGGTTAGGGTGGAGTGGTATGATAGGAGGGTTAGGGTGGGTGTATGATAGGAGGGTTAGGGGAGTGGTATGATAGGAGGGTTAGGTGGAGTGGTATGGTAGGAGGGTTAGGGTAGGTGGTATGGCAGGAGGGTTAGGGTGGAGTGGTATGATAGGAGGGTTAGGGTGGAGTGGTATGATAGGAGGGTTAGGGTGGAGTGGTATGATAGGAGGGTTAGGGTGGAGTGGTATGATAGGAGGGTTAGGGTGGAGTGGTATGATAGGAGGGTTAGGGTGGAGTGGTATGGTAGGAGGGTTAGGGTGGAGTGGTATGGCAGGAGGGTTAGGGTGGAGTGGTATGATAGTGAGTGGTATGATAGGAGGGTTAGGGTGGAGTGGTATGATAGGAGGGTTAGGGTGGAGTGGTATGATAGGAGGTGGGGTGGAGTGGTATGGCAGGAGGGTTAGGGTGGTGGTATGATAGGGGTTAGGGTGGAGTGGTATGAAGGAGGGTTAGGGTGGAGTGGTATGATAGGAGGGTTAGGGTGGAGTGGTATGACAGGAGGGTTAGGGTGGAGTGGTATGATAGGAGGTTAGGGTGAGTGGTATGATAGGAGGGTTAGGAGTGGAGTAAGTTATGATAGGAGGGTTAGGGTGGAGTGGTATGGTATGATAGGAGGGTTAGGGTGCAGTGGTATGATAGGAGGGTTAGGGTGGAGTGGTATGATAGGAGGGTTAGGGTGGAGTGGTATGATAGGAGGGTTAGGGTGGAGTGGTATGACAGGAGGGTTAGGGAGGAGTGGTATGATAGGAGGGTTAGGGTGGGTGGTATGACAGGAGGGTTAGGGTGGAGTGGTATGACAGGAGGGTTAGGGAGGGAGTGGTATGATAGGAGGGTTAGGGTGGAGTGGTATGATAGGAGGGTTAGGGTGGAGTGGTATGATAGGAGGGTTAGGGTGGGTGGTATGATAGGAGGGTTAGGGTGGAGTGGTATGATAGGAGGGTTAGGGTTAGGGTGAGTGGTATGATAGGAGGGTTAGGGTGGAGTGGTATGATAGGAGGGTTAGGGTGGAGTGGTATGATAGGAGGGTTAGGGTGGAGTGGTATGATAGGAGGGTTAGGGTGGAGTGGTATGATAGGAGGGTTAGGGTGGAGTGGTATGATAGGAGGGTTAGGGTGGAGTGGTATGGCAGGAGGGTTAGGGTGGAGTGGTATGATGGTAGGAGGGTTAGGGTGGAGTGGTATGATAGGAGGGTTAGGGTGGAGTGGTATGACAGGAGGGTTAGGGTAGGAGTGGTATGATAGGAGGGTTAGGGTGGAGTGGTATGATAGGAGGGTTAGGGTGGAGTGGTATGATAGGAGGGTTAGGGTGGAGTGGTATGACAGGAGGGTTAGGGTGGAGTGGTATGATAGGAGGGTTAGGGTGGAGTGGTATGATAGGAGGGTTAGGGTGGAGTGGTATGGCAGGAGGGTTAGGGTGGAGTGGTATGGCAGGAGGGTTAGGGTGGAGTGGTATGATAGGAGGGTTAGGGAGGAGTGGTATGATAGGAGGGTTAGGGTGGAGTGGTATGGCAGGAGGGTTAGGGTGGAGTGGTATGATAGGAGGGTTAGGGTGGAGTGGTATGATAGGAGGGTTAGGGTGGAGTGGTATGATAGGAGGGTTAGGGTGGAGTGGTATGATAGGAGGGTTAGGGTGGAGTGGTATGATAGGAGGGTTAGGGTGGAGTGGTATGATAGGAGGGTTAGGGTGGAGTGGTATAGGTAGGAGGGTTAGGGTGGAGTGGTATGATAGGAGGGTTAGGGTGGAGTGGTATGACAGGAGGGTTAGGGTGGAGTGGTATGATAGGAGGGTTAGGGTGGAGTGGTATGATAGGAGGGTTAGGGTGGAGTGGTATGATAGGAGGGTTAGGGTGGAGTGGTATGGTATGATAGGAGGGTTAGGGTGGAGTGGTATGGTATGATAGGAGGGTTAGGGTGGAGTGGTATGATAGGAGGGTTAGGGAGGAGTGGTATGATAGGAGGGTTAGGGAGGAGTGGTATGATAGGAGGGTTAGGGTGGAGTGGTATGACAGGAGGGTTAGGGAGGAGTGGTATGATAGGAGGGTTAGGGTGGAGTGGTATGATAGGAGGG
>NW_027036987.1:7500-16820 GCF_034236695.1 Oncorhynchus nerka | reverse complement strand
GTACCGGTACAGAGTCAATGACTATACAAAGATAATAAACAGCAAGTAGCAGCAGTATGCAAAACAAATGGAGCGGGGAGGGGTATCAATGTAAATAGTCCGGTGGCCATTTTGATGAATTGTTCAGCAGTCTTATGGCTTGTGGGTGAAGCTGTTAAGGAGACTTTTGGACCTAGACTTGGTGCTCGGTATCGCTTGCCGTGCGGTAGCGAGAGAGAACAGTCTATGACTTGGGTGACTGGAGTCTTTGAAGATTTTATGGCTTTCCTCTGATACCGCCTAGTATATAGGTCCTGGATGGCAGGAAACTTGGCCCCAGTGATGTACTGGACCGTACGCACTACCCTCTGTAGCGCCTTACTGTGAGATGCTGAGCAGTTGCCATACCAGGCGGTGATGCAACCGGTCAGGATGCTCTCGATGGTGCAGCTGTATAACTTTTCGAGGAGCTGGCGACCCATTGCCAAATCTTTCCAGTCTCCTGATGGGGAAAAGGTGTTGTCGTGCCCTCTTCACGACTGTCTTGGTGTGTCCAATCAGGAGAGGGGACTTACTAGCGCGTGGAGTGTCTCAAATAGAACCAAGTTCTATTTTAACGCTCGAGGCTACACAGATGCTCAGTCCAGCGGTGTGGGTGAAATGATTGTATAACGTGCCCTATATGCGTACGTTTGTTTTGCTCGCCTGCAACGCAACGTAACCACTGAGGTTTGCATGTAATGACCGTGTGGAACCAGCTGCTCCAGACGCTCAATCATATGACCTTTCTCCAATGCCATTGGTCACGGCAGCTGCATCGCCACTCAGCCTAGCCAACCTTTGACCTTTGTCCCCAATGCGTGTGTGTGTGTGTGACCGGAGGCCTGTCAGCGTAATAGACGCCTTCTGACCAAAGGGGAGGGGGGGTCTCAGTGATAAACAGCCACAGAGGTCAATCTGAAACAATACAGACGCCCACCACAGACTATCCCGCAGACACACAAAGACACACACACACAAATTCGCAGACACACACACACACACACACAGATCGACAGACACATACACACACACATAGTAACCATACACAGGCCTATAATTTCCACAGACACGATATGACATGTAAATGAATGTCATCATGAAGACAAACAGAAAATCACAAATCTTTTCTTCTAGAATGAGGCCTCTTAAAGCATTGGAATTGGAGATTGATTAACATCTAACATGAGGAACAGGAGTCACAGAGAGGGTCTTCTTACAAGGGCCAGCCTGTCACTAACAACGGCAAGCCTGTCACTAACAGATGGTGTCTGTCTATGGCTGTGTTTTCAAAGAGAGCCCAATTCTGATCTTTTGACCGATCAGATCAGATCGTTTGCCAATTTGGTGTAAACGCAAAGAATCTACTGCAGGGGTGCAAACCCCCATTTCTAGATGGCTGGTAACATCCTTCTTGGTTTTCATTGCTCTCTGACACATAATTGTGTTGCTAAGTCTGTTTCTTCAACCAGGATACTGTAGCCCTCGGGGACTGGTGTAGATTTAGAACCAGCATACTGCCGCCCTCGGGGACTGGTGTAGATTTAGAACCAGGATACTGCCGCCCTCAGGGACTGGTGTAGATTTAGAACCAGGATACTGCCGCCCTCGGGGACTGGTGTAGATTTAGAACCAGGATACTGCCGCCCTCAGGGACTGGTGTAGATTTAGAACCAGGATACTGCCGCCCTCGGGGACTGGTGTAGATTTAGAACCAGGATACTGCCGCCCTCAGGGACTGGTGTAGATTTAGAACCAGGATACTGCCGCCCTCGGGGACTGGTGTAGATTTAGAACCAGGATACTGCAGCCCTCGGGGACTGGTGTAGATTTAGAACCAGGATACTGCCGCCCTCAGGGACTGGTGTAGATTTAGAACCAGGATACTGCAGCCCTCGGGGACTGGTGTAGATTTAGAACCAGGATACTGCCGCCCTCGGGGACTGGTGTGGGTGGAACCAGGATACCACACTCCCTCAGGGACTGGTTGGCAGAATTTAGAACCCAGGATACCGCCCTCGGAACTGGTGTGGAATTTAGAACCAGGACCACTGTCTCCCTCAGGGACTGGTGGCAGATTTAGAACCAGGATACTGCCACCCCTCGGGACTGGGTGTAGATTTAGAACCAGGATACTGCCTCCCTCGGGGACTGGTGTAGATTTAGAACCAGGATACTGCCGCCCTCAGGGACTGTGTAGATTTAGAACCAACGCCTGCCGCCTCTCGGGGACTGGTGTAGATTTATGTTCCAGGATACTGCCACCCTCGGGACTGTGTAGATTTAGAACCAGATACTGCAGCCCCTCGGGGACTGGTGTAGATTTAGAACCAGGATACTGCAGCCCTCGGGACTGGTGTAGATTTAGAACCGGATACTGCTACCCTCGGGGACTGGGTGGTAGATTTAGAACCAGGATACTGCCTCCTCGGGACTGGTGTAGATTTAGAACCAGGATACTGCCGCCTCAGGGGACTGGTGTAGATTTAGAACCAGCATACTGCAGCCCTCGGGGACTGGTGTAGATTTAGAACCAGGATACTGCCACCCTCGGGGACTGGTGTAGATTTTAGAACCAGGATACTGCAGCCCTCGGGGACTGGTGTAGATTTAGAACCAGGATACAGCCTCGGGACTGGTGGCAGATTTAGAACCAGGATACTGCCTCCTCAGGGACTGGTGTAGATTTAGAACCAGGATACTGCCGCCCTCGGGGACTGGGTGGCAGATTTAGAACCAGGATACTGCCGCCTCGGGACTGGTGTAGATTTAGAACCAGGTTACTGCCGCCCTCAGGGACTGGTGTAGATTTAGAACCAGGTTTTGCCTCCCCTCCAGGACTGGTGTAGATGTGGAACCAGGAAGCACTAATGTTTCCACTACAGGTATATCAACCCAAGTCACTTCTCTGTCCTGACATCAGACATATTAGTAGTTTCCTGCATTGTGTTGTTATAAGTGGAGATTTATAGGTTGAGTGAAGCCTAGTGCTCTGATTTACAACTCCCGAGTCACCACACACACACACATGCACACACACACATGCACACACACACATGCACACACACATGCACACACACACACACACACACGTGCACACACACTCACTTTTGCACACACACGTGCGCAAACACACACACGAACACACACGCACACACACACACACACAAACACACACATGCAAACACATACACACACACACGCAAACACACACACATAAACACACGTAGGCAGACTTGCTATGGGGAAAGATAGACTGGAGCCCTTTGGACTTAATGTGAAGTGAAATAGTCTTTCAAAGCAGCCGTATTATGGGCATTCACAGCCGTAATAAGGGCAGGTCCAGCCGTAATAAGGCACAGTCTATATAAGGTATTCATATGTGGGCAGGTCCATAGCTGTAATAAGGGGCAGGTCCATAAGGGGCAGGTCTATAAGGGACAGGTCTATAGCTGTAATAAGGGGCAGGTCTATAAGGGACAGGTCTATAAGGGCAGGTCTATAGCTGTAATAAGGGGCAGGTCTATAAGGGGCAGGTCTATAAGGGCAGGTCTATAGCTGTAATAAGGGCAGGTCTATAAGGGGCAGGTCTATAAGGGCAGGTCTATAGCTGTAATAAGGGGCAGGTCTATAAGAGGCAGGTCTATAAGGGGCAGGTCTATAAGGGCAGGTCCACAGCTGTAATAAGGGCAGGTCTATAAGGGGCAGGTCTATAAGGGGCAGGTCTACAGCTGTAATAAGGGGCAGGTCTATAAGGGGCAGGTCTATAAGGGGCAGGTCTCACAGCTGTAATAAGGGGCAGGTCCATAAGGGGCAGGTCTATAAGGGGCATGTCCATAAGGGCAGGTCTACAGCTGTAATAAGGGGCAGGTCTATAAGGGGCAGGTCTACAGCTGTAATAAGGGGCAGGTCTACAGACGTAATAAGGGGCAGGTCCACAGCTGTAATAAGGGCATGATGCTATATCCATATGGGCAGGTCCATAAGCACAGGTCTCCATAGCCGTAATAAGGGCATATGGGCAGGTCTACAGCTGTAATAAGGGGGCAGGTCTATAAGGGGCAGGTCCATAAGTCTATAAGGGGCAGGTCCATAAGGGACAGGTCCACAGATGTAATACAGGCAGGTCTATAGCTGTAATAAAGGGCAGGTTGGCAGGTCCACAGCTGTAATAAAGGGCAGGTCTATAAGGGCAGGTCTACAGCTGTAATAAGGGCAGGTCTATAGGGGCAGGTCCACAAGGGCAGGTCTATAGCTGTAATAAGGGGAAGGGCTGCTGCAACAACTGGAGGTCCACAGCCGTAATAAGGGGCAAGGTCCATAAAGGGCGGTCCATAAGGGGCAGGTCCATATGGGCAGGTCCATATAGGGCAGGTCTATAGCTGTAATAAGGGGCAGGTCTACAGCTGTAATAAGGGGGCAGGTCCATAAAGGGGCAGGTCCATAAGAACCCAGGTATAAGGGGACAGGTCCACAGCTATAGCAAAGAGGTAAGGTCTAGCTGTAATAAGGAACTTGAGTCTACAAAGGGCAGGTCTATAAACTGTAATAAGGCAAGTCCATAAAGGCAGGTCCACAGCCGTAATAAGTGGGTCCATATGCTATGGTCCATATGGGCAGGTCTACAGCTGTAATAAAGGGCAGGTCCATAGGGAGCAGGTCTACAGCTGTAATATGGCTATATCTATATGGGCAGGTCCATAAGAGGCAGGTCCTACAGCTGTAATAAGGGCAGGTCTGGCTGTAATAAGGGGGCGGTCTATAAGGGGGCAGGTCTATAAAGGGCAGGTCTATAAGGGGCAGGTCCATAGTCTGTAATTAAGGGCAGGTCTACAGCTATAATAGGGCAGGTCCATAAGGGCAGGTCCACACTGCACATGGGCAGGTCCATATGGGCAGGTCCAGCCGTAATTAGCAGGTCCATAAGGGGCAGGTCTACAGCTGTAGTAAGGGACAGGTCTACAGCTGTAATAAGGGGCAGTTCTACAAGGGGCAGGTCTATAAGGGGCAGGTCTATAAGGGGCAGGTCTATAAGGGGCAGGTCTATAAGGGGCAGGTCTATAAGGAGCAGGTCTACAGCTGTAATAAGGGGCAGTTCTACAAGGGGCAGGTCTATAGCTGTAATAAGGGGCAGGTCTACAAGGGGCAGGTCTATAAGGGACAGGTCTATAAGGGGCAGGTCTATAAGGGGCAGGTCTATAAGGGGCAGGTCTACAGCTGTAATAAGGGGCAGGTCTATAAGGGGCAGGTCTACAGCTGTAATAAGGGGAAGGTCTATAAGGGACAGGTCTATAAGGGGCAGGTCTATAAGGGGCAGGTCTACAGCTGTAATAAGGGCATGTCTATAAGGGGCAGGTCTATAAGGGGCAGGTCTATAGCTGTAATAAGGGGCAGGTCTATAGCTGTAATAACGGTCAGGTCTATAAGGGGCAGGTCTATAAGGGGCAGGTCTATAAGGGGCAGGTCTACAGCTGTAATAAGGGGCAGGTCTACAGCTGTAATAAGGGGCAGGTCTATAAGGGGCAGGTCTATAAGGGGCAGGTCTATAAGGGGCAGGTCTACAGCTGTAATAAGGGCAGGTCTATAAGGGGCAGGTCTATACGGGGCAGGTCTATAAGGGGCAGGTCTATAGCTGTAATAAGGGGCAGGTCTATAAGGGGCAGGTCTACAGCTGTAATAAGGGGCAGGTCTATAGCTGTAATAAGGGGCAGGTCTACAGCTGTAATAAGGGGCAGGTCTATAAGGGGCAGGTCTACAGCTGTAATAAGGGCAGGTCTATAAGGGGCAGGTCTACAAGGGGCAGGTCTATAGCTGTAATAAGGGGCAGGTCTACAGCTGTAATAAGGGGCAGGTCTACAGCTGTAATAAGGGCAGGTCTATAAGGGGCAGGTCTATAAGGGGCAGGTCTATAGCTGTAATAAGGGGCAGGTCCACAGCCAATAAGGGGGCAGGTCCATAAGGGGCAGGTCCATAAGGCAGGTATATATGACATTCAGCTGTAATAAGGGGCATATCCACACTGTAATAAGGGGCAGGTCCATGGGGCAAGGTCCATAGTCAGTAATAAGGGCAGGTCCATATGGGCATATCCACAGTCACAATATGTTGGTCCATATGGCATATCCATATGCTATATCCAAGAATGCAATTAAATAATAAGGTCCATAAGGGCAAGGTCCACAGCCGTAATACAAGTATCCATATGGGCAGGTCCATATATAAGTCCACAGCCGTAATAGAATATAAGTCCACAGCCGTAATAAGGGCAGTATCCATAAGGCAGGTCCACAGCCGTAATAAGGGGCAGGTCCATATACCTAAGGTCCATAAGGGGCAGGTCCATAGCCGTAATAAAGGGCAGGTCCACAGCCGTAATAGGGCAGGTCCATAAGGGGCAAGGTCCACAGTCGTAATAAGGGGCAGGTCTATAAGGGGCAGGTCTACAGCTGTAATAGGGGCAGGTCTATAAGGGGCAGGTCTACAGCTGTAATAGGGGCAGGTCTATAAGGGGCAGGTCTACAGCTGTAGTAAGGGACAGGTCTACAGCTGTAATAAGGGGCAGGTCTATAAGGGGCAGGTCTATAAGGGGCAGGTCTATAAGGGGCAGGTCTATAAGGAGCAGGTCTACAGCTGTAATAAGGGGCAGTT
Organism: Oncorhynchus nerka; assembly: GCF_034236695.1. Lineage (NCBI taxonomy): Eukaryota > Metazoa > Chordata > Actinopteri > Salmoniformes > Salmonidae > Oncorhynchus > Oncorhynchus nerka. Next base: position 10,154 of record NW_027036987.1, on the reverse strand, counting down.
CTACAAGGGGCAGGTCTATAGCTGTAATAAGGGGCAGGTCTACAAGGGGCAGGTCTATAGCTGTAATAAGGGCAGGTCTATAAGGGGCAGGTCTATAAGGGGCAGGTCTATAAGGGGCAGGTCTATAAGGGGCAGGTCTATAAGGGACAGGTCTATAAGGGGCAGGTCTATAAGGGGCAGGTCTACAGCTGTAATAAGGGCATGTCTATAAGGGGCAGGTCTATAAGGGGCAGGTCTATAGCTGTAATAAGGGGCAGGTCTATAGCTGTAATAAGGGTCAGGTCTATAAGGGGCAGGTCTACAGCTGTAATAAGGGGCAGGTCTACAGCTGTAATAAGGGGCAGGTCTATAAGGGGCAGGTCTATAAGGGGCAGGTCTACAGCTGTAATAAGGGCAGGTCTATAAGGGGCAGGTCTATAAGGGGCAGGTCTATAAGGGGCAGGTCTATAGCTGTAATAAGGGGCAGGTCTATAGTAGGGCAGGTCTACAGCTGTAATAAGGGCAGGTCTATAGCTGTAATAGGGGCAGGTCTACAGCTGTAATAAGGGGCAGGTCTCACAGCTGTAATAAGGGCAGGTGTATAAGGGGCAGGTCTACAAGGGGCAGGTCTATAGCTGTAATAAGGGGCAGGTCTACAGCTTTAATAAGGGGCAGGTCTACAGCTGTAATAAGGGCAGGTCTATAAGGGGCAGGTCTATAAGGGGCAGGTCTATAAGGGCAGGTCTATAGCTGTAATAAGGGGCAGGTCTACAGCTGTAATAAGGGGCAGGTCTATAAGGGGCAGGTCTATAAGGGGCAGGTCTATAAGGGACAGGTCTACAGCTGTAATAAGGGGCAGGTCTACAGCTGTAATAAGGGGCAGGTCTACAAGGAGCAGGTCTATAGCTGTAATAAGGGCAGGTCTATAAGGGGCAGGTCTACAGCTGTAATAAGGGGCAGGTCTATAAGGGGCAGGTCTATAAGGGGCAGGTCTACAGCTGTAATAAGGGGCAGGTCTATAAGGGGCAGGTCTACAGCTGTAATAAGGGGCAGGTCTATAAGGGGCAGGTCTATAAGGGGCAGGTCTACAGCTGTAATAGGGGCAGGTCTACAGCTGTAATAAGGGGCAGGTCTATAAGGGCAGGTCTATAAGGGGCAGGTCTATAAGGGGCAGGTCTACAGCTGTAATAGGGGGCAGGTCTACAGCTGTAATAAGGGCAGGTCTATAAGGGGCAGGTCTATAGCTGTAATAAGGGGCAGGTCTATAAGGGGCAAGTCTATAAGGGGCAGGTCTATAAGGGGCAGGTCTACAGCTGTAATAAGGGCAGGTCTATAAGGGGCAGGTCTATAAGGGGCAGGTCTATAAGGGGCAGGTCTATAGCTGTAATAAGGGGCAGGTCTATAAGGGGCAGGTCTACAGCTGTAATAAGGGGCAGGTCTACAGCTGTAATAAGGGGCAGGTCTATAAGGGGCAGGTCTACAGCTGTAATAAGGGCAGGTCTATAAGGGGTAGGTCTACAAGGGGCAGGTCTATAGCTGTTATAAGGGGCAGGTCTACAGCTGTAATAAGGGGCAGGTCTACAGCTGTAATAAGGGCAGGTCTATAAGGGGCAGGTCTATAAGGGGGCAGGTCTATAAGGGGCAGGTCTATAAGGGGCAGGTCTATAGCTGTAATAAGGGGCAGGTCTACAGCTGTAATAAGGGGCAGGTCTATAAGGGGCAGGTCTATAAGGGGCAGGTCTATAAGGGGCAGGTCTATAAGAGGTCTACAGCTGTAATAAGGGGCAGGTCTACACTGTAACAAGGGGGCTATAGTCCATAAGGCAGTCCACAGCCGTAATAAGGGGGCAGGTCCATATGCTAAGGTCCACAGCCGTAACATGAAGCAAGGTCCATATGCATATATCCATATGGGCTATATCCAACAGCCAAAGTAATAAGGGCAGGTCTACAGCTGCACATGGGGCACCATATGGGCATTCTACAATAAGGGGCAGGTCCACAGCTGTAATGGGCAATGCAGGTCTGTAAGGGACAGGCCTACAGCTGTAATAAGGGCAGGTCTATAAGGGGCAGGTCTATAGGGGCAGGTCTATAGCTGTAATAAGGGCAGGTCTATAGCTGTATATCCATAGGGGCAAGGTCCATAGCTATAAGGGGGCAGGTCTACAGCTGTAATAAGGGGCAGGTCTATATGGAGCCAGGTCTATAGTCAGTAAGGGCAGGTCCATAACTGTAATAAGGGGCATCTATAAGGGGCAGGTCTACAGCTGTAATAAGGGGCAGGTCTATAAGGGCAGGTCCATAAGGGGCAGGTCTATAATAAGGGCAGGTCTATAAGAGGCAGGTCTACAGCTGTAATAAGGGCAGGTCTATAAGGGGCAGGTCTATAAGAGGCAGGTCTACAGCTGTCATAAGGGGTGCAGGTCTATAAGGGCAGGTCTACAGCTGTAATAAGGGGCAGGTCTATAAGGGGCAGGTCTACAGCTGTAATAAGGGGCAGGTCTATAAGGGGCAGGTCTATAAGGCAGGTCTACAGCTGTAATAAGGGGCAGGTCTATAAGGGGCAGGTCTACAGCTGTAATAAGGGGTAGGTCTATATGGGGCAGGTCTTTGTAAGGGCAGGTCTACAGCTGTAATAAGGGGCAGGTCTACAGATGTAATAAGGGGCAGGT
>NW_027036987.1:0-2500 GCF_034236695.1 Oncorhynchus nerka | reverse complement strand
AACCACTAGGCTACCTGCCGTCCCTACACTCTAACCACTAGGCTACCTGCCGCCCCTACACTCTAACCACTAGGCTACCCTGCCGCCCCTACACTCTAACCACTAGGCTACCCTGCCGCCCCTACACTCTAACCACTAGGCTACCTGCCGCCCCTACACTCTAACCACTAGACTACCTGCCGCCCCTACACTCTAACCACTAGGCTACCTGCCGCCCCTACACTCTAACCACTAGGCTACCTGCCGCCCCTACACTCTAACCACTAGGCTACCTGCCGTCCCTACACTCTAACCACTAGGCTACCTGCCGCCCCAACACTCTAAACACTAGGCTACCTGCCCCCTCTACACTCTAACCACTAGGCTACCTGCCTCCCCTACACTCTAACCACTAGGCTACCTGCCACCCCTACACTCTAACCACTAGGCTACCCTGCCGCCCCTACACTCTAACCACTAGGCTACCTGCCGCCCCTACACTCTAACCACTAGGCTACCTGCCGTCCCTACACTCTAACCACTAGGCTACCTGCCGCCCCTACACTCTAACCACTAGGCTACCCTGCCGCCCCTACACTCTAACCACTAGGCTACCTGCCGCCCCTACACTCTAACCACTAGGCTACCTGCCGCCCCTACACTCTAACCACTAGGCTACCTGCCTCCCCTACACTCTAACCACTAGGCTACCTGCCGCCCCTACACTCTAACCACTAGGCTACCTGCCTCCCCTACACTCTAACCACTAGGCTACCCTACCGTCCCCTACACTCTAACCACTAGGCTACCTGCCGCCCCTACACTCTAACCACTAGACTACCTTCCGTCCCCTACACTCTAACCACTAGGCTACCTGCCGCCCCTACACTCTAACCACTAGGCTACCTGCCTCCCCTACACTCTAACCACTAGGCTACCTACCGTCCCTACACTCTAACCACTAGGCTACCTGCCGCCCCTACACTCTAACCACTAGACTACCTTCCTCCCCTACACTCTAACCACTAGTCTACCTGCCTCCCCTACACTCTAACCACTAGGCTACCTGCCGCCCTACACTCTAACCACTAGCTACCTGCCAGCCCTACCTCTAACCCACTAGGCTACCTGCCGCCCCTACACTCTAACCACTAGGCTACCTGCGCGCCCCTACACTCTAACCACTAGGCTACCTGCCGCCTCTACACTCTAACCACTAGGCTACCTGCCTCCCTACACTCTAACCACTAGGCTACCTGCCTGCCCTACACTCTAACCACTAGGCTACCCTGCCGCCCCTACACTCTAACCACTGGACTACCTGCCCGCCCCTACACTCTAACCACTAGGCTACCTGCCGCCCCTACACTCTAACCACTAGGCTACCCTGCCGCCCCTACACTCTAACCACTAGGCTACCTGCCTGCCTCCTACACTCTAACCACTAGGCCACCTGCCGCCCTACACTCTAACCACTAGACTACCTGCCGCCCCCTACACTCTAACCACTAGGCTACCTGCCGTCCCCTACACTCTAACCACTAGGCCACCTGCCGCCCCTACACTCTAACCACTAGGCCACCTGCCGCCCTTACACTCTAACCACTAGGCTACCTGCCGCCCCTACACTCTAACCACTGAGGCCACCTGCCGCCCCTACACTCTAACCACTAGGCTGCCTGCCGCCCCTACACTCTAACCACTAGGCTACCTGCCTGCCCCTACACTCTAACCACTAGGCTACCCTGCCGCCCCCTACACTCTAACCACTAGGCTACCTGCCGCCCCTACACTCTAACCACTAGGCTACCTGCCGCCCTACACTCTAACCACTAGGCTACCTGCAGTCGCCCTACACTCTAACCACTAGGCTACCCTGCCGCCCCTACACTCTAACCACTAGGCTACCTGCCGCCCCCTACACTCTAACCACTAGGCTACCTGCCGCCCCTACACTCTAACCACTAGGCTACCTGCCACCCCTACACTCTAACCACTAGGCTACCCTGCCGCCTCTACACTCTAACCACTAGGCTACCTGCCGCCCCTACACTCTAACCACTAGGCTACCTGCCGCCCTACACTCTAACCACTAGGCTGCCTGCCGCCCCTACACTCTAACCACTAGGCTACCTGCCGCCCCCTACACTCTAACCACTAGGCTACCTGCCGCCCCTACACTCTAACCACTAGGCTACCTGCCGCCCCTACACTCTAACCACTGGGCTACCTGCCGCCCCTACACTCTAACCACTAGGCTACCTGCCGCCCCTACACTCTAACCACTAGGCTACCTGCCGCCCCTACACTCTAACCACTAGGCTACCTGCCGCCCCCTACACTCTAACCACTAGGCTACCTGCCGCCCCTACACTCTAACCACTAGGCTACCCTGCCGCCCCTACACTCTAACCACTGGGCTACCTGCCTCCCTACACTCTAACCACTAGGCTACCTGCACGTCCCTACACTCTAACCACTAGGCTACCTGCCGCCCTACCACTCTAACCACTAGGCTACC
>NW_027036986.1:0-16818 GCF_034236695.1 Oncorhynchus nerka | reverse complement strand
CTAGTTAGAACAGCTGAAGGTGAACTTCCTCTCTCTCAGATCTACGGCCCCATGTCATCTAACCATCTGACAATGGGCTTCCTGAGTAGAGACTCATCAACACGGTCTAGTTAGAACAGCTGAAGGTGAACTTCCTCTCTCTCAGACCTACATCATCTAACCATGAGCTTCCTGAGTAGAGACTCATCAACACGGTCTAGTTAGAACAGCTGAAGGTGAACTTCCTCTCTCTCAGACCTACATCATCTAACCATAAGCTTCCTGAGTAGAGACTCATCAACACGGTCTAATTAGAACAGCTGAAGGTGAACTTCCTCTCTCTCAGATCTACGGCCCCATGTCATCTAACCATCTGACCATGGGCTTCCTGAGTAGAGACTCATCAACACGGTCTAGTTAGAACAGCTGAAGGTGAACTTCCTCTCTCTCAGACCTACGGCCCCATGTCATCTAACCATCTGACCATGGGCTTCCTGAGTAGAGACTCATCAACACGGTCTAGTTAGAACAGCTGAAGGTGAACTTCCTCTCTCTCAGATCTACGGCCCCATGTCATCTAACCATCTGACCATGGGCTTCCTGAGTAGAGACTCATCAACACGGTCTAGTTAGAACAGCTGAAGGTGAACTTCCTCTCTCTCAGACCTACATCATCTAACCATGAGCTTCCTGAGTAGAGACTCATCAACACGGTCTAGTTAGAACAGCTGAAGGTGAACTTCCTCTCTCTCAGATCTACGGCCCCATGTCATCTAACCATCTGACCATGGGCTTCCTGAGTAGAGACTCATCAACACGGTCTAGTTAGAACAGCTGAAGGTGAACTTCCTCTCTCTCAGACCTACATCATCTAACCATCTGACCATGGGCTTCCTGAGTAGAGACTCATCAACACGGTCTAATTAGAACAGCTGAAGGTGAACTTCCTCTCTCTCAGATCTACGGCCCCATGTCATCTAACCATCTGACCATGGGCTTCCTGAGTAGAGACTCATCAACACGGTCTAATTAGAACAGCTGAAGGTGAACTTCCTCTCTCTCAGATCTACGGCCCCATGTCATCTAACCATCTGACCATGGGCTTCCTGAGTAGAGACTCATCAACACGGTCTAGTTAGAACAGCTGAAGGTGAACTTCCTCTCTCTCAGATCTACGGCCCCATGTCATCTAACCATCTGACCATGGGCTTCCTGAGTAGAGACTCATCAACACGGTCTAGTTAGAACAGCTGAAGGTGAACTTCCTCTCTCAGATCTACGGCCCCATGTCATCTAACCATCTGACCATGGGCTTCCTGAGTAGAGACTCATCAACACGGTCTAATTAGAACAGCTGAAGGTGAACTTTCTCTCTCTCAGACCTACATCATCTAACCATAAGCTTCCTGAGTAGAGACTCATCAACACGGTCTAGTTAGAACAGCTGAAGGTGAACTTCCTCTCTCTCAGACCTACATCATCTAACCATGAGCTTCCTGAGTAGAGACTCATCAACATGGTCTAGTTAGAACAGCTGAAGGTGAACTTCCTCTCTCTCAGACCTACATCATCTAACCATGAGCTTCCTGAGTAGAGACTCATCAACACGGTCTAGTTAGACCAGCTGAAGGTGTCCACATCCTGTGGAACAAGACTTACGTGCGCCATGTCATCCAAACAGTTGAAGATGTACTTCCTTGCTTCCTTCGATTTCATCCCCGTCTCGGTCTCATGCTCATCAGTCGACTGGAGAGAGACAGGGGGAGAGAGAGAGAGAGAGACAGGGGGAGAGAGAGAGAGAGAGACAGGGAGAGAGAGAGAGAGAGACAGGGAGAGAAAGAGAGAGGGAGACAGGGAGAGAAAGAGAGAGAGAGACAGGGAGAGAAAGAGAGAGAGAGACAGGGAGAGAAAGAGAGAGAGAGACAGGGAGAGAAAGAGAGAGAGAGACAGGGAGAGAAAGAGAGAGAGAGACAGGGAGAGAAAGAGAGAGAGAGACAGGGAGAGAAAGAGAGAGAGAGACAGGGAGAGAAAGAGAGAGAGAGACAGGGAGAGAAAGAGAGAGAGAGACAGGGAGAACAATAAGGATTTGGTTTATCCCTTCAGCCTTTATCTCCAGAGTTGGTTCAAGCGGTGAAAAAGAGGATGCTTGTGTTGGGGTTTTCTTCTCTGGTGGGAGAATGTTTGGTGATGGTGAGATAATATGAAGGTTTGTTTTCAGTGAGGGCTAGGAGGTGTGTGTTTTGGTGGAGAGGAGCGAAAGAGGAGGGGTCAGTGTATGGAATGGTTGAGAGAGGGTGCTAGGGGGGGTCTTCTGGAGATGTCTTTTGGGCTTAGGGGTCCTTCTTACTTTCAATCGCCATGCTGAGTAGGGGGAGTCAGACTCCCTGCAGAAGAACCGTGCCGTCTTCGTCCCCACATTCAACAGATGCTCCCCAGGCAAACCCTGCGTCTGAGAAATGTAGCGAATCTGTGAAAAGAGGAAGCGAGGGAAAAACAAAGACGTGAATAGACCGAGCAAGAGAGAAAAGGAGGAGATAGAAGAGAAAGACACGTGGATAGACCGAGCAAGAGAGAAAAGGAGGAGATAGAAGAGAAAGACACGTGGATAGACCGAGCAAGAGAGATAGGGAGGAGGTAGAAGAGAAAGACACGTGGATAGACCGAGCAAGAGAGATAGAAGAAAAAGACACGTGGATAGACCGAGCAAGAGAGATAGGGAGGAGATAGAAGAGAAAGACACGTGGATAGACCGAGCAAGAGAGAAAAGGAGGAGATAGAAGAGAAAGACACGTGGATAGACCGAGCAAGAGAGAAAAGGAGGAGATAGAAGAGAAAGACACGTGGATAGACCGAGCAAGAGAGAAAAGGAGGAGATAGAAGAGAAAGACACGTGGATAGACCGAGCAAGAGAGATAGAGAAAGGAAAAATGCATTAGGAAAGAACATTCCCTGTATGCTATGACTGTAACAGAAGGGGAAAGAACATTCCCTGTATACTATGACTGTAACAGAAGGGGAAAGAACATTCCCTGTATGCTATGACTGTAGCAGAAGGGGAAAGAACATTCCCTGTATACTATGACTGTAACAGAAGGGGGAAGAACATTCCCTGTATGCTACTAAATGACTGTAACAGAAGGGGAAAGAACATTCCCTGTATGCTATGATCAACAGAAGGGGAAAGAACATTCCCTGTATGCTATGACTGTAACAGAAGGGGAAAGAACATTCCCTGTATACTATGACTGTAACAGAAGGGGAAAGAACATTCCCTGTATACTATGACATGTAACAGAAGGGGAAAGAACATTCCCTGGTATGCTATGACTGTAACAGAAGGGGAAAGAACATTCCCTGTATGTTTTGTATACTATGAAACAGAAGGGGAAAGAACATTCCCTGTATGCTATGACTGCTAACAGAAGGGGAAAAGAACATTCCCTGTATACTATGACTGTAACAGAAGGGGAAAAGAACATTCCCTGTATGCTATGACTGTAACAGAAGGGGAAAGAACAGTTCCAATATGACTATTTCTCCCCCATAATATTACCATAACATCACACAGTCTCAACATCCCAGCACAGTTCTCTCCATTCCTGGGTGCCTTGTTCCACTGTAAACTGCCCAGTCCTACCCACTCCCTCCCATACCCCACAGTCCCTCACCTTCAAGCCCAGGTGCTGACCCCTTCTCCAGCCTCACACATCCCGAGAACACAGTCATCACCTGAGTAGTGGCATGAGCGTTGACATTCAGGTTATGCACAACTGTCTTCACACTACCATCACCCTGGGAATGAGTCACGTGCGGGGGGTGGGACCCTGGGAATGAGTGACGTGCGAGGACCCTGGGAATGAGTGACGTGCGGGAGGGGGTGGGGCCCTGGGAATGAGGCCGTGCGGGGGACCCTGGGAATGAGTGACGTGCGGGGGTGGGACCCTGGGAATGAGTGACGTGCGGGGGGGGGCCCTGGGAATGAGAGTGAATGAGTGACGTGCGGGGGTGGGGCCCTGGGAATGAGTGGACGTGCGGGGGTGGACCCTGGGAATGAGTGATGCGTGCGGGGGGGGCCCTGGGAATGAGTGACGTGCGGGGGGGTGGACCCTGGGAATGAGTGACGTGGCGGGGGACGCTGGGAATGAGTGACATGTGCAGGGTGGGGCCCTGGGAATGAGTGACGCGTGCGGGGGTGGGGCCCTGGGAATGAGTCACGTGCGCAGGGTAGGGCCCTGGGAATGAGTGACGTCTCGCGGGGTAGGGCCCTGGGAATGAGTGACGTGCGCGGGAATGTAGGGCCCCTGGGAATGAGTGACGTGCGCGGTAGGGCCCTGGGAATGAGTGACGTGCGCAGGGTAGGGCCCTGGGAATGAGTGACGTGCGCGGGGTAGGGCCCTGGGAATGAGTGACGTGTGCAGGGTAGGGCCCTGGGAATGAGTGACGTGCGCAGGGTAGGGCCCTGGGAATGAGTGACGTGCGCGGGGTAGGGCCCTGGGAATGAGTGACGTGCGCGGGTTAGGGCCCTGGGAATGAGTGACGTGTGCAGGGTAGGGCCCTGGGAATGAGTGACGTGCGCAGGGTAGGGCCCTGGGAATGAGTGACGTGCGGGGGGGGTGGACCCTGGGAATGAGTGACGTGCGGGGGACGCTGGGAATGAGTGACGTGCGGGTGGGGCCCGGGAATGATTGACATGTGTGTGCGTAACAGTGTAGTTTCTGTCCCTCTCCTCACCCCTACCTGGGCTCGAACCAGGGACCCTCATCGACAAGTCACCCTCAAAGCATCATTACCTATCGCTCCACAAAAGCCTTAGAGCAAGGGAAACAACTACTTGAAGGTCTCAGAGAGAGTTACGTCACCGATTGAAACGCTACTAGCGCGCACCCCGCTTAACTAGGGAGCCATTTCACACCAGTTACATGGGTGTGTCCGTGATCAGGGCCCTAGCTGGAGAGAGGGAGTATGACTGTATGCCGCTGCCTGCATGGGGTCGTGTTGACTCAGGATTCTGCGTTTCACACAGAAAGGGAAAGATGAGACGCAGATAAAACATCTTGCTGCTTTATGTAAACGCAAATCTAAAAGGCTTCTTACTGTAAATTCTGCTCAGCTTCAGTCAGGATTCGCTCCAAATCATGAATGTAAAGAGTCATTTCGTGCTTCAGTTGCACTTCTCCACTCAGATGGAGTGTATTTGCTCGTCATTGGATCACCAGCAGGTCATTTCCTCCAGTGTAGTTTTTCTCCCATAAAGTTCAAATGCAAAGCTCAATTTCAAGAAAAAGGTGGAAATGCAGCTGGCTACATTCTTCTATGATAAACATTGCCTACTGGGTGGTGGGATGATTCTGTCTGTGTCTACCTACTGGGTGGTGGGATGATTCTGTCTGTGTCTGCCTACTGGGTGGTGGGATGATTCTGTCTGTGTCTACCTACTGGGTGGTGGGATGATTCTGTCTGTGTCTACCTACTGGGTGATGGGATGATTCTGTCTGTGTCTACCTACTGGGTGGTGGGATGATTCTGTCTGTGTCTACCTACTGGGTGGTGGGATGATTCTGTCTGTGTCTACCTACTGGGTGGTGGGATGATTCTGTCTGTGTCTACCTACTGGGTGGTGGGATGATTCTGTCTGTGTCTACCTACTGGGTGGTGGGATGATTCTGTCTGTGTCTACCTACTGGGTGGTGGGATGATTCTGTCTGTGTCTACCTACTGGGTGGTGGGATGATTCTGTCTGTGTCTACCTACTGGGTGGTGGGATGATTCTGTCTGTGTCTACCTACTGGGTGGTGGGCTGATTCTGTCTGTCTACCTACTGGGTGCTGGGATGAGTCTGTCTGTGTCTACCTACTGGGTGGTGGGATGATTCTGTCTGTGTCTGCCTACTGGGTGGTGGGATGATTCTGTCTGTGTCTGCCTACTGGGTGGTGGGATGATTCTGTCTGTGTCTACCTACTGGGTGGTGGGATGATTCTGTCTGTGTCTACCTACTGGGTGGTGGGATGATTCTGTCTGTCTACCTACTGGGTGGTGGGATAAATAACAGGGAGGTTTATGAGGAACAGTTGTAGAGAGAGGCCTGTCTGACGTCAGTCACACCAAGGTGTCAGGGAAAACATCCATTAGAGGCTTAGTGCTGCCTTGGGGGCGAGAGGAGGGCGAGAGGACAAGGGGCGCGTGGGCATTCCACTGGGGTGGAGGAGTTGTGTTTGAGAAGTGCTGGGGAGAGGAACGAGGGGCTGTGTTGGCATTCTTGAGACTGCAGGGCACTAGCCCCTAAACTATCCTCTCTGGGACTCTGGGTCTTGGACAGGCTTAACCCTGCCTGTTTGGGCTCAAATTCAATGACTTCCAGCTTTCAAGGTTTCATCTACCATATCTTTTAAATAAGAAAATGTCATTAACCTCGCATATGGATCTAAATGCCAAAGCAGACGCACAGACAGAAAATCAATTATAGAGACGAGATGATATAAACATAAAGAGGTGTGTGTAGCTCCACTTAGTCACGTCAATACATCTAGGATTAACATCTTTACAATTAAAAAAAAATGACTCTCAGTTGGATCCCTCAAGTGTCCTGTACACAGAGACAAGTCTTGACCTCTCCCTCTGAACCAACAACCAGCAGGCTACAACCATCACTAGTTAATAACACACACTGTTCTTATCAGATGGCCTTCTCTAGTGAACCTGCCAGCATGAGCATGAGGGACCCAAGGTCTGTATGTGTTTTACAGTTATGTCCCTCTCAGCCATTCAGTGTTAAAGGTATTCCCTTCCTGTCTGCAAACCAGATGGAAATATGTCAGATGGAAAATATGTCAAGTCTGACTTGGTAAATGGGAAGGAGGAAATATGGTCTGGTTAATGGGGAAGGGAGGAAATATATCAAGTCTGACTTGGTAATGGGGAAGGAGGAAATATGTCAAGTCTGACTTGGTAATGGGGAAGGGAGGAAATATGTCAAGTCTGACTTGGTAATGGGGAAGGCAAATAAGTCTGACTTGGTAATGGGGAAGGAGGAAATATGTCAAGTCTGACTTGGTAAATGGGAAGAAGGAAATATGTCAAGTCTGACTTGGTAAATGGGGAAGGCAGGAAATATGTCAAGTCTGACTTGGTAATGGGGAAGGCAGGAATATGTCAAGTCTGACTTGGTAATGGGGAAGGGAGGAAATATGTCAAGTCTGACTTGGTAATGGGGAAGGGAGGAAATATGTCAAGTCTGACTTGGTAAATGGGAAGGGGAGAAATATGTCAAGTCTGACTTGGTAAATGGGGAAGGGAGGAAATATGTCAAGTCTGACTTGGTAATGGGGAAGGGAGGAAATATGTCAAGTCTGACTTGGTAAATGGGGAAGGCAGGAAATATGTCAAGTCTGACTTGGTAATGGGGAAGGAGGAAATATGTCAAGTCTGACTTGGTAATGGGGAAGGAGGACATGCAGTGTATTCGGAAAGCTCTCTGTTCGCATTTTTTTCCACCAAAGGAAAAACCAAATAACGGGAATGTTTTTGATGAGTGTAATTACAGGCCTTGTCCTGTTTTTTCTGTTCGTTTGTTTACTGCTGAGGAGTTTGGGCATTTGTGGTGTCCTCCACCGCACTTACAATGCTTTCAGGAAGCATTCAGTACCGGCACTTCTTACAATATGTGTTGCGTTTAGCCTGATTCTAGCACTTGTCCTCAATCTATACACAATACTCCACAATGACAATGGAAAAACAAGTTTTAAAAATCCATTTAATATTTTTTAAACAGAAATACCTTATTTACATAAGTATTCAGACCCTTTGCTATAAGACTCGAAATTGAAGCCAGGTGCATCCTGTTTCCATTGATCATCCTTGAGATGTCCATCTGTGGTAAATTCACTTGATTGGACATGATTTGGAAAGACACACGTCCATATCAGTACTACAGTTGACAGTGCATGTCAGAGCAAAACCCAAGCCAAGAGATGGAAGGAATTGTCTGTAGAGCTCAGAGACAGGATTGTGTCGAGGCACAAATCTGGGGAAGGGTACCAAAAAAAAAAAAAATTTCTCAAGATCCTCAAGAACACAGTGGCCTCCCATCATTCTTAAATGTAAGAAGTTTGGAACCACCAAGACCCTTCCTAGAGCTGGCCGCCCAGCCAAACTGAGCAATCAGGGGAGAAGGGCCTTGGTCAGGGAGGTGACCAAGAACCTGATGGTCACTTACAGAGCTCCAGAGTTCCTCTTTGAGAGATGGGAGAACCTTTCAGAAGTACAAACATCTGCAGCACTCCACCAATCAGGCCTTTATGGTAAAGTGGCCAGACGGAAGCCACTCCTTAGTAAAAAAGGCACATGACAGCCCGCTTTGGGGTTTGCCATGAGAAACAAGATTCTCTGGTCTGATGAAACCAAGATTGAACTCTTTGGTCTGAAAGCCAAGAGCCACGTCTGGAGGAAACCAATCACTGCTCATCATCTGGCCAATACCATCCTTACGGTGAAGCATGGTGGTGTCAGCATCATGCTGTGGGGATGTTTTTCAGCGGCAGGGAATGAAAGACTAGTTAGGATCGAGGGAAAGATGGAGTAAAGCACAGAAAGATCCTGAAAACCTGCTCCAGAGTGCTCAGAACCTCAGACTGGGGTGAATGTTCACCTTCCAACAGAAAAACAACCATAAGCACACAGCCAAGACAACGCAGAAGTGGTTTGAGAGACATGTCTCTGAAAGTCCTTGAGTGGCCCAGCCAGAGCCGGATTTGAACCCGATTGAACATCCCTGGAGACCTGAAACTAGCTGTGCAGCGACGCTTCCCATCCAACATGACAGAGCTGGAGAGGATCTACAGAAAACTCCCCCAAATACAGGTGTGCCAAGCTTCTAGCGTCATACCCAAGACTTGAGGCTGTAAACACTGCCAAAGAAGGTGCTTCAACGAAGTACTGAGTAAAGGGTCTGAATACTTATGTAAATGTGATATTTCAGTTTGTAATTTTTTGTACATTTGAGAAATATTCTAAAAAACCTGTTTTTGCTTTGTCATTATGGGGTATTGTGTGTAGATTGATGAGGAGGAAAAAACAATTTCATCCATTTTAGAATATGGCTGTAACATAACAACATGTGGAAAAAGTCAAGGGGTCTGAACACTTTCTGAATGCACTGTATGTCAAGTCTGACTTGGTAATGGAGAAGGGATGAAATATGTCAGAACATCTCGAGACAAATGCCAGAGAAATGAAGAAAACAGGATGTGTACCCAGGTTCACCCCAGGATTTATTGAGCGTGCCCGAGTGTGTTTGTGTGTGCAGTTGATGTGCGTGTATGTACATGTGTGGGAGGGAGGGATGGTGGTAGAGCAGAGATGAAGGAGTGGTCTCATTGCCATTCCTCGTGCTGACATCATGGTGTTACCATCTTCCTATGAAGACTTGACATTAACATGTAGTGTCTGCAGCAGTACACCTCACCCACTGTGGCCTTAAAACAGCTCTTCATAAAACACTGCTGCCTCAGTGTCACACCCTCTCTCTTTCTCACACTCCCTCTATTGCGCGCCCTCTATGCGCGCCCTCCTCATCATCTCTCTATTGCGCGCCCTCCTCATCATCTCTCTATTGCGCGCCCTCCTCATCATCCCTCTATTGCACGCCCTCCTCCTCTCCCTCTATTGCGCGCCCTCCTCCTCTCCCTCTATTGCGCGCCCTCCTCATCTCTCTATTGCACTCCCTCCTCATCTCTCTATTGCACGCCTCCTCAGCTCTCTCTATTGCACTCTCTCCTCATCTCTCTGTTGCACTCCCTCCTCATCATCTCTCTGTTGCACGCCCTCCTCATCTCTATTGCACGCCCCCTCCTCATCATCTCTCTATTGCACGCCCTCCTCAGCTCTCTCTATTGCACTCCCCTCCTCATCTCTATTGCACTCCCTCCTCATCATCTCTCTATTGCACGCCCCTCCTGGCTCAGCTCCTCAGCTCTATTGCACGCCCTCCAGCTGTCTCTATTGCACGCCCTCCTCAGCTCTCTCTATTGCACGCCCTCCTCAGCTCTCTCTATTGCACGCCCTCCTCAGCTCTCTCTATTGCAGCCCCTCAGCTCTCTATTGCACGCCTCCTCCCAGCTCTCTCTATTGCAGCCCTCAGCTATTGCACGCCTCCTCAGCTCTCTCTATTGCGCGCCCCCTCAACTCTTGCACGCCCCTCCTCATCATCTCTATTGCACGCCCTCCTCATCATCTCTATTGCATCGCGCGCCCTCCTCATCATCTCTCTATTGCGCGCCCTCCTCCTCATCTCTCTATTGCGCCCTCCTCATCATCTCTCTATTGCACCCCTCCTGTATCATCTCTCTATTGCGCCCTCTCATCATCATCTCTATTGCGCCTCCTCATCATCTATTGCGCGCCTCCTCCTCATCTCTCTATTGCGCCGCCTCCTCATCATCTCTATTGCGCGCCCTCCTCATCATCTTCTATTGCGCGCATCCCTCCTCATCATCTCTCATTGCACGCGCTCCTCCATCTCTCTATCATCTCTATTGCGCGCCCTCCTCATCTCTCTATTGCGCGCTCCTCATCATCTCTATTGCGCACCTCCTCATCATTCTCTATTGCGCGCTCTCCCTATCATCTCTCTATTGCACGCCCTCCTCATCATCTCTCTATTGCACGCCCTCCTCATCATCTCTATTGCCCGCCTCCCTCATCTCTCTCTATTGCACGCCCTCCTCCTCATCTCTCTATTGCACGCCCTCTCATCCTCTCTATTGCACGCTCCTCATCATTCTATTGCACGCCTCCCTCATCTCTCTCTATTGCACGCCCTCCTCATCATCTCTCTCTATTGCACGCCCTCCTCATCATTCCCTATTGCACGCCCTTCCTCATCTCTCTCTATTGTACCCCTCCTCCTCATCTCTATTGCGCTCCTCATCCCTTTCTATTGCACGCGCCTCCTCCTCCATCTCTCTATTGCACGCCCCTCCTCATCATCTCTCTATTGCACGCCCTCCTCATCATCTCTCATTGCACGCCTCCTCATCATCTCTCTATTGCACGCCCTCCTCATCATCTCTCTATTGCACGCCCTCCTCCTCATCTCTCTATTGCACGCCCTCCTCATCATCTCTCTATTGCACGCCCTCCTCCTCATCATCTCTCTATTGCACGCCCTCCATCATCTCTCTATTGCACGCCCTCCTCATCATCTCTCTATTGCACGCCCTCCTCATCATCTCTCTATTGCACGCCCTCCTCCTCATCTCTCTATTGCACGCCCTCCTCCTCATCTCTCTATTGCACGCCCTCCTCCTCATCATCTCTCTATTGCACGCCCCTCCTCATCTCTCTATTGCACGCCCTCCTCATCTCTCTCTATTGCACGCCCTTCCTCATCATCTCTCTATTGCACGCCCTCCTCATCATCTCTCTATTGCACGCCCTCCTCATCATCTCTCTATTGCACGCCCTCCTCATCATCTCTATTGCACGCCCTCCTCCTCATCATCTCTCTATTGCACGCCCTCCTCATCTCTCTCTATTGCACGCCTCCTCATCATCTCTCTATCTGCACGCCTCCTCATCTCTCTCTATTGCACGCCCTCCTCATCTCTCTCTATTGCACGCCCTCCTCATCTCTCTCTCTATTGCACGCCCTCCTCATCTCTCTCTATTGCACGCCCTCCTCATCTCTCTCTATTGCACGCCCTCCTCATCATCTCTCTATTGCACGCCCTCCTCATCTCTCTCTATTGCACGCCCTCCTCATCTCTCTATTGCACGCCCTCCTCATCTCATCTCTCTATTGCACGCCCTCCTCATCATCTCTCTATTGCACGCCCTCCTCATCTCTCTCTATTGCACGCCCTCCTCATCATCTCTCTATTGCACGCCCTCCTCCTCATCTCTCTATTGCACGCCCTCCTCATCATCTCTCTATTGCACGCCCTCCTCCTCATCTCTCTATTGCACGCCCTCCTCTCATCTCTATTGCACGCCTCTCTCATCTCTCTCTATTGCACGCCCTCCTCATCTCTCTCTATTGCACGCCCTCCTCATCATCTCTCTATTGCACGCCCTCCTCATCATCTCTCTATTGCACGCCCTCCTCATCATCTCTCTATTGCACGCCTCCTCCTCATCTCTATTGCACGCTCCTCATCATCTCTATTGCACGCCCTCCTCTCATCTCTCTATTGCACGCCCTCCTCACTCATCTCTCTATTGCACGCCCTCCTCATCACTCTCTATTGCACGCCCTCCTCATCATCTCTCTATTGCACGCCTCATCATCTCTTATAGCTCACTTCTGCCTCATCATCTCTCTATTGACGCCCTCCTCCTCATTCTCTATTGCACGTCCCTCCTCCTCATCTCTCTATTGCACGCCTCCTCATCATCTCTCATTGCACGCCCTCCTCATCTCTCTCTATTGCACGCCCTCCTCATCTTTCTATTGCACGCCCTCCTCCTCTCTCTATTGCGCGCCCTCCTCCTCATCTCTCTATTGCGCGCCCTCCTCCTCATTCTTCTCTATTGCTGCGCTCTCCTCCTCATCATCTCTATTGCGCGCCCTTCCTCATCATCTCTATTGCGCGCCCCTCCTCCTCATCTCTCTATTGCACGCCTCTCTCCTCATCTCTCTATTGCACGCCTCCTCCTCATCTTCTATTGCACGCCCTCCTCCTCATCTCTCTATTGCACGCCTCCTCTATCATCATCTCTATGCACGCCTCTCATCTCCTCTATTGCACGCCCTCCTCATCTCTCTCTATTGCACGCCCTCCTCATCTCTCTCTATTGCACGCCCTCCTCATCTCTCTATTGCACGCCCTCCTCATCTCTCTCTATTGCACGCCCTCCTCATCTCTCTCTATTGCACGCCTCCCATCTCCTCCGCCTCATCTCTCTATTGCACGCCCTCTCTCATCATCTCTGTGCCCGCCTCCCTCATCTCATCTCTCTCTGTGCCTTCCTCCTCCTCATCTCTCTATTGCAGCCCTCCTCATCATCTCTCTCCTATTGCGCCCTCTCTGTCATCTCTCCTTTGCCTTCTCCTCATCATCTCTCCTGTGCCTTCCCTCCTCCTCATCTCTCTATTACTTACGCCCTCCTCATCATCTCTCTATTGCACGCCCTCCTCCTCATCTCTCTATTGCACGCCCTCCTCATCATCTCTCTATTGCACGCCCTCCTCCTCATCTCTCTCTATTGCACGCCCTCCTCATCATCTCTCTATTGCACGCCTCTCCTCATCTCTATTGCACGCCCTCCTCCTCATCTCTATTGCACGCCCTCCTCATCATCTCTATTGCACGCCCTCCTCATCATCTCTATTGCACGCCTCCTCATCTCTCTCTATTGCACGCCTCTCATCCCTCTCTATTGCACGCCCTCCTCATCTCTCTATTGCACGCCCTCTCCTCATCTCTATTGCACGCCCTCCTCATCATCTCTGATTGCACGCCCTCCTCACTTCATCTCTCTATTGCACGCTGCTCCTCCTCATCTCTTATTGCACGCCTCCTCCTCATCTCTCTCTATTGCACGCCCCTCCTCCTCATCATCTCTCTATTGCACGCCCTCCTCATCATCTCTATTGCACGCCCTCCTCATCATCTCTATTGCACGCCTCCTCCTCATCTCTATTGCACGCCTCTCTCCTCATCTCTCTATTGTACGCCTCCTCCTCATCTCTATTGCACGCCCTCCTCATCATCTCTCTATTGCACGCCTCCTCCTCATCATCTCTTATTGCACGCCCTCCTCCATCATCTCTCTATTGCACGCCCTCCTCATCATCTCTCTATTGCACGCCCTCCTCATCATCTCTCTATTGCACGCCTCTCCTCATCTCTCTATTGCACGCCCTCCTCCTCATCTCTATTGCACGCCCTCCTCCTCATCTCTATTGCACGCCCTCCTCCTCATCATCTCTATTGCACGCCCTCCTCTCATCATCTCTCTATTGCACGCTCCTCATCTCTCTCTATTGCACGCCTCCTCATCATCTCTCTATTGCACGCCTCCTCCATCATCTCTCTCTATTGCACGCCCTTCCTCTCATCTCTCTCTATTGCACGCCCCTCCTCATCATCTCTCTATTGCACGCTCCCTCCTCATCATCTCTATTGCACGCTCCTCCATCATCTCTATTGCACGCCCTCCTCATCATTCTCTATTGCACGCCTCCTCCTCATCTTCTCTATTGCACGCCCTCCTCTATCATCTCTCTATTGCACGCCTCCTCCTCATCTCTCTCTATTGCACGCCCTCCTCATCTCTCTCTATTGCACGCCCTCCTCATCTCTCTCTATTGCACGCCCTCCTCATCATCTCTCTATTGCACGCCCTCCTCATCATCTCTATTGCACGCCTCTCCTCACTCATCTCTATTGCACGCCCTCCTCATCATCTCTCTATTGCACGCCTCCTCCTCATCATCTCTATTGCACGCCCTCCTCATCATCTCTCTATTGCACGCCCTCCTCCTCATCTCTCTATTGCACGCCCTCCTCCTCATCTCTCTATTGCACGCCCTCCTCCTCATCTCTCTATTGCACGCCCTCCTCCTCATCTCTCTATTGCACGCCCTCCTCATCATCTCTCTATTGCACGCCCTCCTCATCTCTCTCTATTGCACGCCCTCCTCATCATCTCTCTATTGCACGCCCTCCTCATCATCTCTCTATTGCACGCCCTCCTCATCATCTCTCTATTGCACGCCCTCCTCCTCATCTCTATTGCACGCCCTCCTCATCATCTCTCTATTGCACGCCCTCCTCCTCATCTCTATTGCACGCCCCTCCTCATCATCTCTCTATTGCACGCCCTCCTCATCATCTCTTATTGCACGCCTTCCTCATCATCTCTCTATTGCACGCCCTCCTCATCATCTCTATTGCACGCCCTCTCATCATCTCTCTATTGCACGCCCTCCTCATCATCTCTCTATTGCACGCCTCCTCCTCATCTCTCTATTGCAAGCCCTCCTCCTCATCTCTCTATTGCACGCCCTCCTCATCATCTCTCTATTGCACGCCCTCCTCATCTCTCTCTATTGCACGCCCTCCTCCTCTCTCTCTATTGCACGCCCTCCTCCTCTCTCTCTATTGCGCGCCCTCCTCCTCATCTCTCTCTATTGCGCGCCCTCCTCCTCATCTCTCTATTGCGCGCCCTCCTCCTCATCTCTCTATTGACGCCCTCCTCCTCATCTCTCTATTGCACGCCCTCCTCTCATCTCTCTATTGCGCGCCTCCTCCTCATCTCTCTTATTGCGCCTCCTCCTCCTCATCTCTCTCTATTGCGCGTCCCTCCTCATCATCTCTCTATTGCACGCCCTCCTCATCATCTCTCTATTGCACGCCTCCTCCTCATCTCTCTATTGCACGCCTCTCCTCCTCACTCTCTATTGCACGCCCTCCTCCTCATCATCTCTCTATTGCACGCCCTCCTCATCTCTCTCTATTGCACGCCCTCCTCATCATCTCTCTATTGCACGCCCTCCTCATCTCTCTCTATTGCACGCCCTCCTCATCTCTCTCTATTGCACGCCCTCCTCATCTCTCTCTATTGCACGCCCTCCTCATCTCTCTCTATTGCACGCCCTCCTCATCTCTCTCTATTGCACGCCCTCCTCCTCTCTCTCTATTGCACGCCCTCCTCCTCTCTCTCTATTGCCCGCCCTCCTCATCTCTCTCTATTGCGCGCCCTCCTCCTCATCTCTCTATTGCGCGCCCTCCTCATCATCTCTCTATTGCACGCCCTCCTCATCTCTCTATTGCACGCCCTCCTCATCACTCTCTATTGCACGCCCTCCTCATCATCTCTCTATTGCACGCCCTCCTCATCGTCTCTATTGCACGCCTCCTCTATCATCTCTCTATTGCACGCCCTCCTCATCATCTCTCTATTGCACGCCCTCCTCATCATCTCTCTATTGCACGCCTCCTCATCATCTCTATTGCACGCCCTCCTCATCATCTCTATTGCACGCCCTCCTCATCTCTCTCTATTGCACGCCCTCCTCCTCTCTCTATTGCACGCCCTCCTCCTCTCTCTCTATTGCACGCCCTCCTCATCATCTCTCTATTGCACGCCCTCCTCCTCTCTCTCTCTATTGCACGCCCTCATCATCTCTCTATTGCCCGCCCTCCTCATCTCTCTATTGCGCGCCCTCCTCCTCATCTCTCTATTGCACGCCCTCCTCATCTCTCTCTATTGCACGCCCTCCTCATCATCTCTCTATTGCCCGCCCTCCTCATCTCTCTCTATTGCCCGCCCTCCTCCTCATCTCTCTCTATTGCACGCCCTCCTCATCTCTCTCTATTGCACGCCCTCCTCCTCATCTCTCTCTATTGCACGCCCTCCTCATCCTCTCTATTGCACGCCTCTTCCTCATCTCTCTATTGCACGCCCTCCTCATCATCGTCTCCTATTGCGCGCCCTCATCATCTCTCGCCGCGCCCTCCTCCTCATCTCTATTGCGCGCCTCCTCCTCATCTACCTCTCTATTGCACGCCCTCCTCATCTCTCTCTATTGCACGCCCTCCTCATCTCTCTCTATTGCACGCCCTCCTCATCTCTCTCTCTATTGCACGCCCTCCTCATCATCTCTCTATTGCCCGCCCTCCTCATCTCTCTCTATTGCTCCGCTCTCCTCCTCATCTCTCTCTCATATTGCACACTTCCTCCTCATCTCTCTCTATTGCACGCCCTCCTCATATCTCTCTATTGCACGCCCTCCTCCTTATCTCTCTATTGCACGCCCTCCTCATCATCTCTCTATTGCACGCCCTCCTCCTCATCTCTCTCTATTGCACGCTCCTCCTCATCATCATCTCTATTGCA
>NW_027036985.1:0-16815 GCF_034236695.1 Oncorhynchus nerka | reverse complement strand
GAACAGAGTATGGATGCTGTAGATCTGTAGCTAGGTGACTAGAAGGAGGAGGAACAGGTATGGATGCTGTAGATCTGTAGCTGGTGACCAGAAGGAGGGGGAACAGAGTATGGATGCTGTAGATCTGTAGCTGGGTGACTAGAAGGAGAGACGCAGCGTATGGATGCTGTAGATCTGTAGCTAGGTGACTAGAAGGAGGGGAACAAGCCATGGATGCTGTAGATCTTTAGCTAGGTAACCAGAAGGAGGAACAGAGTATGGATGCTGTAGATCTGTGGCTAATTGACTAGAAGGGAGGGGAAACAGATATGGATGCTGTAGCTGTAGCTAGGTGACTAGAAGGAGGGGAGCAGGTATGGATGCTGTAGATCTGTAGCTAGGTAACCAGAAGGAGGAGCAGAGGTATGGATGCTGTGAATCTGTAGCTAGGTGACTAGAAGGAGGACAGAGTATGGATGCTGTAGATCTGTAGCTGGTGACTAGAAGGAGGGGGAACAGGTATGGATGCTGTAGATCTGTAGCTAGGTGACTAGAAGGAGAGACCAGAGTATGGATGCTGTAGATCTGTAGCTATGTGACTAGAAGGAGGGGACAAGTATGGATGCTGTAGATCTGTAGCTAGGTGACTAGAAGGAGGGAAACAGATATGGATGCTGTAGATCTGTAGCTAGGTGAAGCTAGAAGGGAGGGGAACAGAGTATGGATGCTGTAGATCTGTGCTAGGTAACTAGAAGGAGGGAACAGAGTATGGATGCTGTAGCTAGGTGACTAGACGGAAGGGGACAGGTATGGATGCTGTAGATCTGTAGCTAGGTGAAGGAGAAGGAAGACGGGTATGGATGCTGTAGCTAGGTGACCAGAAGGAGGGAAACAGAGTATGGATGCTGTAGATCTGTAGCTAGGTAACCAGAAGGAGAGAACAGAGTATGGATGCTGTAGATCTGTAGCTAGGTGACCAGAAGGAGGGAAAGAGTATGGATGCTGTAGATCTGTAGCTAGGTAACTGAAGGGAGGAACAGAGTATGGATGCTGTAGATCTGTAGGTGGTAACAGAAGGAGGGGAACAGAGTATGGATGCTGTGAATCTGCTAATTAGGTGACTAGAAGGAGAGTGAACAGATATGGATGCTGTAGATCTGTAGCTAGGTAACCAGAAGGAGGGAACTATGGATGTAGCTAGGTGAGGAAGGAGGGGAACAGGTATGGATGCTGTAATCTGTATCTGGTAACCAGCAGAGTATGGTAACTGTGGCAGAAGAAGGAGGAGGAAACAGAGTATGGATGCTGTAGATCTGTAGCTAGGTGACTAGAAGGAGGGGGAGCAGTATGGATGCTGTAGCTAGGTGACTAGAAGGAGGAGGACAGAGTATGGATGCTGTAGATCTTTAGCTAGGTGACTAGAAGCAGAGAGGAGGAGCAGAGTATGGATGCTGTAGATCTGCCAGCTGGGTGACTAGAAGGAGGAAACAGAGTATGGATGCTGTAGATCTGTAGCTAGGTGAGCAGAAGGAGGGGGCACAGAGTATGGATGCTGTAGATCTGTAGCTAGGTAACCAGAAGGAGGGGGAACGGGTATGGATGCTGTAGCTAGGTGACTAGAAGGAGGGGAACAGGTATGGATGCTGTAGATCTTTAGCTAGTGACAGAGTATGGGCCTTTGTAGATCTCTGGAGGTGACTAGAAGGAGGACAGAGTATGGATGCTGTACATCTGCAGCTAGGTGACACAGAGTATGGATGTAGATCTGGAGCTAGAGGGGAGAACAGAGTATGGATGCTGTAGATCTGTAGCTGTGCAGCTAGGTGACTAGAAGGAGGGGAACAGAGTATGGATGCTGTAGATCTGTAGCTAGGTGACTAGAAGGAGGAAACAGATCTGTATGGACTAGAAGGAGGAACAGTATGGATGCTGTAGATCTGTAGCTAGGTGACTAGGAGGAGGGATGCTGTAGATCTGCTATGGATAGCTGGATGTAGATCTGTAGCTAGGTAACCAGAAGGAGAGAGGAACAGAGTATGGATGCTGTAGCTGGGTGACTAGACGGAGGAACAGAGTATGGATGCTGTAGATCTGTAGCTAGGTAACCAGAAGGAGGAGCGGACTGGAGTATGGATGCTGTAGCTAGGTAACCAGACTAGAAGATCTGAGGAAGGAGGAACAGAGTATGGATGCTGTAGATCTGTAGCTAGGTAACCAGAAGGAGGGAACAGAGTATGGATGCTGTAGATCTGTAGCTAACCAGAAGTAACAGAAGGATGCTGTAGCTAGGTGAAGAAGGGGGTGGGAACAGAGTATGGATGCTGTAGATCTGTAGCTAGGTAACCAGAAGGAGGGGTATGGAACTAAGAGTATGGATGCTGTAGATCTGGCAGCTAGGTAACCAGAAGGAGGGGGAACAGAGTATGGATGCTGTAGCTAGGTGACTAGAAGGAGGGGAACAGAGTATGGATGCTGTAGATCTGTAGCTAGGTAACCAGAAGGAGGAGACAGAGTATGGATGCTGTAGCTGGTGACTAGAAGGAGGAACAGAGTATGGATGCTGTAGATCTGGCTAGGTAACCAGAAGGAGGGGAACAGAGTATGGATGCTGTAGATCTGTAGCTAGGTGACCAGAAGGAGGACAGGTATGGATGCTGTAGATCTGTAGCTAGGTAACCAGAAGGAGGGGAACAGAGTATGGATGCTGTAGATCTGTAGCTAGGTAACCAGAGGGAGGGGGAACAGAGTATGGATGCTGTAGATCTGTAGCTAGGTGACTAGAAGGAGAAGACTAGAACAGAGTATGGATGCTGTAGATCTGTAGCTAGGTGACCAGAAGGAGGGGAACAAGAGTATGGATGCTGTAGATCTGTGTGGTGACCAGAAGGAGGGGAACAGAGTATGGATGCTGTAGCTATCTGTAGCTAGGTGACTAGAAGGAGGGGGAACGGAGTATGGATGCTGTAGATCTGTAGCTGGGTGACTAGAAGGAGGGGGAACAGAGTATGGATGCTGTAGATCTGTAGCTAGGTGACTAGAAGGAGGAGGAACAGAGTATGGATGCTGTAGATCTGTAGGTGACCAGAAGGAGAGGGAACAGAGTATGGATGCTGTAGATCTGTAGCTAGGTGACCAGGAGGGGAACAGGAGAACAGAGTATGGATGCTGTAGATCTGTAGCTAGGTGACCAGAAGGAGGGGGAACAGAGTATGGATGCTGTAGATCTGTAGCTAGAACCAGAGGAGGAGGCTAGTGGAATCGGAGAGGATGAAGGAGAGTATTCTAGAAGGAGGCTGAGTATGGATGCTGTAGCTAGGTGACTAGAAGGAGGAGGCACGGAGTATGGATGCTGTAGCTAGGTGACTAGAAGGAGGGGCAACAGAATATGGATGCTGTAGATCTGTAGCTAGGTGACTAGAAGGAGGGGAACAGAGTATGGATGCTGTAGATCTATAGCTAGGTAACCAGAAGGAGGAACAGGTATGGATGCTGTAGATCTGTAGCTAGGTAACCAGAAGGAGGGGACAGGTATGGATGCTCTGGCAGCTAGGTGACCAGAAGGAGGGGAACAGGTATGGATGCTGTAGATCTGTAGCTAGGTGACTAGAAGGAGGGGAACAGAGTATGGATGCTGTAGATCTGTAGCTAGGTGACTAGAAGGAGGATGCTACAGATCTGTATGGATGCAAGTAGCTGTGGTGACTAGAAGGAGGACAGATGTATGGATGCTGTAGATCTGTAGCTAGGTGACTAGAAGGAGGGGGAACAGATCTGTATGGATGCTGTAGATCTGTATCTGCTAGGTGAAGGAGGACTATGGATGCTGTAGGAGGAACAGAGTATGGATGCTGTAGATCTGTAGCTAGGTGACTAGAAGGAGAAGGAGACAGAGTATGGATGCTGTAGATCTGTAGCTGTGACCAGAAAGGAGGAGGAAGGAGAGTATCTTCTAGTAGGAGCTGTAGGATCTGTAGCTAGGTGACTAGAAGGAGAGACTGTATGGATCTGTAGCTAGGTGACTAGAAGGAGGGGAACAGTATGGATGCTGTAGATCTGTAGGTGACTAGAGAAGGAGGGGGAACAGGTATGGATGCTGTAGCTAGGTAACCAGAAGGAGGAACAGAGTATGGATGCTGTAGATCTGTATGGAGGTGACTAGAAGGAGGAGCTAGGTGACTAGGTGACCAGGAGGGGGAACAGAGTATGGATGCTGTAGATCTGTAGCTAGGTGACTAGAAGGAGGGGGTATGGATGCTGTAGATCTGTAGCTAGGTGACTGAAGGAGGAACAGGTATGGATGCTGTAGCTAGGTGACTAGAAGGAGGAGGAACAGAGTATGGATGCTGTAGATCTGTAGCTGGTGACTAGAAGGAGGGGAACAGAGTATGGATGCTGTAGATCTGTAGCTAGGTGACTAGAAGGAGGAGTATGGAACAGATCTGTATGGATGCTGTAGATCTGTAGCTAGGTGACTAGAAGGAGGGCACAGAGTATGGATGCTGTAGATCTGTAGCTAGGTGACTAGAAGGAGGGATGCTGTAACAGAGTATGGATGCTGTAGCTAGGTGACTAGAAGGAGGAGGGTATGGATGCAGGTATGGATGCTGTATGGATGCTGTAGCTAGGTGACTAGAAGGAGGAACAGAGTATGGATGCTGTAGATCTGTAGCTAGGTGACTAGAAGGAGGGGAACAGAGTATGGATGCTGTAGATCTGGTGACTAGCTAGGTGACTAGAAGGAGGAGGAACAGAGTATGGATGCTGTAGATCTGTAGCTAGGTGACTAGAAGGAGGGGGACAGAGTATGGATGCTGTAGCTAGGTGACTAGAAGGAGGAAACAGAGTATGGATGCTGTAGCTGTAGCTTCAGTGACTAGAAGGAGGGGAACAGAGTATGGATGCTGTAGATCTGTAGCTAGGTGACTAGAAGGAGGAGGGGAACAGAGTATGGATGCTGTAGATCTGTAGCTATGGTGACTAGAACCAGGAAGGAGGAACAGAGTATGGATGCTGTAGATCTGTAGCTAGGTGACCAGAAGGAGGAAACAGACGGATGCTGTAGATCTGTAGCTAGGTGACTAGAAGGAGGGGGAACAGTAGTATGGATGCTGTAGATCTGTAGCTAGGTAACCAGAAGGAGGGACAGGATGGATGCTGTAGATCTAGTGATGGGATGGATGCTGTAGATCTGTAGCTAGGTAACCAGAAGGAGAGGCAATTATGGATCTGTAGCTAGGTGACTAGAAGGGAGGAGGAACAGAGTATGGATGCTGTAGATCTGTAGCTAGGTAACCAGAAGGAGGGGGACAGAGTATGGATGCTGTAGATCTGTAGCTAGGTAACCAGAAGGAGCTGGGAACAGAGTATGGATGCTGTGTAGCTAGGTAACCAGAAGGAGGGGAACAGAGTATGGATGCTGTAGATCTGTAGCTAGGTAACCAGAAGGAGGGGACAGAGTATGGACGCTGTAGATCTGTAGCTAGGTGACTAGAAGGAGGGAAACAGAGTATGGATGCTGTAGATCTGTAGCTAGGTAACCAGAAGGAGGGGAACAGGAGTATGGATGCTGTAGAGTGATAGAAGGAGGTGAGAACAGGTATGGATGCTGTAGATCTGTAGCTAGGTAACCAGAAGGAGGGGAACAGAGGTATGGATGCTGTAGATCTGTAGCTAGGTAACCAGAAGGAGGGGGAACAGAGTATGGATGCTGTAGATCTGTAGCTAGGTAACCAGAAGGAGGAACAGAGTATGGATGCTGTAGATCTGTAGCTAGGTAACTAGAAGGAGGGGGAACAGAGTATGGATGCTGTAGATCTGTAGCTAGGTGACTAGAAGGAGGGGAACAGAGTATGGATGCTGTAGATCTGTAGCTAGGTGACTGTAGAAGGGAGGGGAAACAGAGTATGGATGCTGTAGATCTGTAGCTAGGTGACCAGAAGGAGGGGAACAGAGTATGGATGCTGTATATCTGTAGCTAGGTGACTAGAAGGAGGGGGAACAGAGTATGGATGCTGTAGATCTGTATTAGGTGACTAGAAGGAGGGGGAACAGAGTATGGATGCTGTAGATCTGTAGCTAGGTGACTAGAAGGAGGAGGAACAGGAGTATGGATGCTGTAGCTAGGTGACCAGAAGGAGGAAACAGAGTATGGATGCTGTAGATCTGTAGCTAGGTGACCAGAAGGAGGGGGAACAGAGTATGGATGCTGTAGATCTGTAGCTAGGTAACCAGAAGGAGGGGGAACAGAGTATGGATGTTGTAGATCTGTAGCTAGGAGAGGAGGAGGGTAGTGGAGGGACGAGGAGAGGATGAGAGGAGAGGGAGGAGAACTCTTCTAGAAGGAGGGGAACTGTAGGATGCTGTAGCTAGGTGACTAGAAGGAGGAGGGGGATGCAGCTAGGTGACTAGAAGGAGGGAACAGAGTATGGATGCTGTAGATCTGTAGCTTGACTAGAAGGAGGGGGAACAGAGTATGGATGCTGTAGATCTGTAGCTAGGTGACTAGAAGGAGGGGGAACAGAGTATGGATGCTGTAGATCTGTAGCTAGGTAACCAGAAGGAGGGGGAACAGAGTATGGATGCTGTAGATCTGTAGCTGGTAACCAGAAGGAGGGGACAGAGTATGGATGCAGCTAGGTGAAGAAGGAGGGGAACAGAGTATGGATGCTGTAGATCTGTAGCTAGGTGACTAGAAGGAGGGGGAACAGATATGGATGCTGTAGATCTGTAGCTAGGTGACTAGAAGGAGGGGAACAGGTATGGATGCTGTAGATCTGTTGCTAGGTGACCAGGGAGGGGAACAGAGTATGGATGCTGTAGATCTGTAGCTAGGTGACTAGAAGGAGGGGGAACAGAGTATGGATGCTGTAGATCTGTAGCTAGGTGACCAGAAGGAGGGGGAACAGAGTATGGATGCTGTAGATCTGTAGCTAGGTGACCAGAAGGAGGGGGAACAGAGTATGGATGCTGTAGATCTGTAGCTAGGTGACTAGAAGGAGGGGGAACGGAGTATGGATGCTGTAGCTAGGTGACTAGAAGGAGGAGGAACAGAGTATGTATGCTGTAGATCTCTAGCTAGGGTGACTAGAAGGAGGGGGAATGGAGTATGCTGTAGATCTAGTGACTAGGTGAAGGGAGGGGGAACAGAGTACGGATGCTGTAGATCTGTAGCTAGGTGACTAGAAGGAGGGAACAGAGTATGGATGCTGTAGATCTGTAGCTAGGTGACTAGAAGGAGGGACAGGTATGGATGCTAGATCTGTTGCTAGGTGAGGGGGAACAGAGTATGGATGCTGTAGATCTGTAGCTAGTGACTAGAAGGAGGGGGAACGGAGTATGGATGCTGTAGCTAGGTGACTAGAAGGAGGAGGAACAGAGTATGTATGCTGTAGATCTGTAGCTAGGTGACTAGAAGGAGGGGAATGGATGCAGCTAGGTGACTAGAAGGATGTATGGATGCTGTAGATCTGTAGCTAGTGACTAGAAGGAGGGGGAATGGATGCTGTAGCTAGGTGACCAGAAGGAGGGGAACAGAGTGGATGCTGTAGATCTGTAGCTAGGTGAATAGAAGGAGGGGAACAGAGTATGGATGCTGTAGATCTGTAGCTAGGTGACTAGAAGGAGGAAACAGAGTATGGATGCTGTAGATCTGTAGCTAGGTGACTAGAAGGAGGGGAACGTAGTATGGATGCTGTAGCTAGGTGACTAGAAGGAGGGGAACAGAGTATGGATGCTGTAGATCTGTAGCTAGGTGACTAGAAGGAGGGGAACAGAGTATGGATGCTGTAGATCTGTAGGTGACTAGAAGGAGGAGGAACAGAGTATGGATGCTGTAGATCTGTAGCTAGGTAACCAGAAGGAGGGGAACAGAGTATGGATGCTGTAGATCTGAGCTGGTGACTAGAAGGAGGAGTATGGATGCTGTAGCTAGGTGACTAGAAGGAGGAGGAACAGAGTATGGATGCTGTAGATCTTTAGCTAGGTAACCAGAAGGAGGGGGAACAGAGTATGGACGCTGTAGATCTGTAGCTAGGTGACTAGAAGGAGGGGAACAGAGTATGGATGCTGTACATCTGTAGCTAGGTGACTAGAAGGAGGAGCGGTGTGGATGCTGTAGCTAGGTGACTAGAAGGAGGGAACAGAGTATGGATGCTGTAGATCTGTAGCTAGGTAACCAGAAGGAGGAACAGAGTATGGATGCTGTAGCTAGGTGACTAGAAGGAGGAACAGAGTATGGATGCTGTAGCTAGGTGACTAGAAGGAGGGGGAAACAGAGTATGGATGCTGTAGATCTGTAGCTAGGTGACTAGAAGGAGGAACAGAGTATGGATGCTGTAGATCTGTAGCTAGGTGACCAGAAGGAGGGGAACAGAGTATGGATGCTGTAGATCTGTAGCTAGGTGACTAGAAGGAGGGGAACAGAGTATGGATGCTGTAGATCTGTAGCTAGGTGACTAGAAGGAGGGGAACAGAGTATGGATGCTGTACATCTGCTTAGCTAGGTGACTAGAAGGAGGGGAACAGAGTGCTGTGCTATGCTGTATGGATCTGTAGATCTGTGACCAGAAGGAGGAAACAGAGTATGGATGCTGTAGATCTGTAGCTAGGTGACTAGAAGGAGGGGGAACAGAGTATGGATGCTGTAGATCTGTAGCTAGGTGACTAGAAGGAGGAGGAAAGAGTATGGATGCTGTAGATCTGTAGCTAGGTGACCAGAAGGAGGGGGAACAGAGTATGGATGCTGTAGATCTGGTAGCTAGGTGACTAGAAGAGGGGAACAGAGTATGGATGCTGTAGATCTGTAGCTAGGTGACTAGAAGGAGGGGGAACAGAGTATGGATGCTGTAGATCTGTAGCTAGGGTAACCAGAAGGAGGGGAACAGAGTGGATGCTAGAGGTGACTAGAAGGAGTGGAACAGAGATGGATGCTGTAGATCTTCTAGGTAACCAGAAGGAGAGGGGAACTGTAGCTAGGTGACTAGAAGGAGGGGAGTATGGATGCTGTAGATCTGTAGCTAGGTAACTAGAAGGAGGGGAACAGAGTATGGATGCTGTAGATCTGTAGCTAGGTAACTAAAGGAGGGAACAGAGTATGGATGCTGTAGATCTGTAGCTAGGTAACCAGAAGGAGGGGAACAGAGTATGGATGCTGTAGATCTGTAGCTAGAACTAGAAGGAGGGGGAACAGAGTATGGATGCTGTAGATGACTAGAAGAGGGGAACAGAGTATGGATGCTGTAGATCTGTAGCTAGGTACCAGAAGGAGGGGGAATGGATGCAGAGGTGACTATGGATGCTGTAGATCTGTAGCTAGGTGACTAGAAGGAGGGGGAACAGAGTATGGATGCTGTAGATCTGTAGCTAGGTAACTAGAAGGAGGGGGAACAGAGTATGGATGCTGTAGATCTGTAGCTAGGTGACTAGAAGGAGGGGAACGGAGTATGGATCTGTAGCTAGGTGACTAGAAGGAGGGGAACAGAGTATGGATGCTGTAGATGACTAGGTGACTAGAAGGAGGGGAACAGAGTATGGATGCTGTAGCTAGGTGACTAGAAGGAGGGGAAACAGAGTATGGATGCTGTAGATCTGTAGCTAGGTAACCAGAAGGAGGGGGAACAGAGTATGGATGCTGTAGCTAGGTGACTAGAAGGAGGGGGAACAGAGTATGGATGCTGTAGATCTGTAGCTATGGATGCTGTAGACTGTAGCAGACTAGGAGGGGGGGAACGGAGTATGGATGCTGTAGCTAGGTGACCAGAAGGAGGGGGAACAGAGTATGGATGCTGTAGATCTGTAGCTAGGTGAATAGAAGGAGGGGAACAGAGTATGGATGCTGTAGATCTGTAGCTAGGTGACTAGAAGGAGAAACAGAGTATGGATGCTGTAGATCTGTAGCTAGGTGACTAGAAGGAGGGGAACGTGTATGGATGCTGTAGCTAGGTGACTAGAAGGAGGGGGAACAGAGTATGGATGCTGTAGATCTGTAGCTAGGTGACTAGAAGGAGGGGGAACAGAGTATGGATGCTGTAGATCTGTAGCTAGGTGACTAGAAGGAGGAGGAACAGAGTATGGATGCTGTAGATCTGTAGCTAGGTAACCAGAAGGAGGGGGAACAGAGTATGGATGCTGTAGATCTGTAGCTAGGTGACTAGAAGGAGGGGGAACGGAGTATGGATGCTGTAGCTAGGTGACTAGAAGGAGGAGGAACAGAGTATGGATGCTGTAGATCTTTAGCTAGGTAACCAGAAGGAGGGGGAACAGAGTATGGACGCTGTAGATCTGTAGCTAGGTGACTAGAAGGAGGGGAAACAGAGTATGGATGCTGTACATCTGTAGCTAGGTGACTAGAAGGAGGGGGCACAGAGTATGGATGCTGTAGATCTGTAGCTAGGTAACCAGAAGGAGGGGGCAGAGTATGGATGCTGTAGCTAGGTGACTAGAAGGAGGGGAACAGAGTATGGATGCTGTAGCTAGGTGACTAGAAGGAGGGGGAACAGAGTATGGATGCTGTAGATCTGTAGCTAGGTGACTAGAAGGAGGGGGAACAGAGTATGGATGCTGTAGATCTGTAGCTATGTGACTAGAAGGAGGGGGAACAGAGTATGGATGCTGTAGATCTGTAGCTAGGTGACTAGAAGGAGGGAAACAGAGTATGGATGCTGTAGATCTGTAGCTAGGTGACTAGAAGGAGGGGGAACAGAGTATGGATGCTGTAGATCTGTAGCTAGGTAACCAGAAGGAGGGGAACAGAGTATGGATGCTGTAGCTAGGTGACTAGACGGAAGGGGAACAGAGTATGGATGCTGTAGATCTGTAGCTAGGTAACCAGAAGGAGGGGGAACGGAGTATGGATGCTGTAGCTAGGTGACTAGAAGGAGGGGAAACAGAGTATGGATGCTGTAGATCTGTAGCTAGGTAACCAGAAGGAGGGGGAACAGAGTATGGATGCTGTAGATCTGTAGCTAGGTAACCAGAAGGAGGGGGAACAGAGTATGGATGCTGTAGATCTGTAGCTAGGTAACCAGAAGGAGGGGAACAGAGTATGGATGCTGTAGATCTGTAGCTAGGTAACCAGAAGGGAGGGGAACAGAGTATGGATGCTGTAGCTAGGTGACTAGAAGGGGTGAGGAACAGAGTATGGATGCTGTAGATCTGTAGCTAGGTAACCAGAAGGAGGGGGAAACGGAGTATGGATGCTGTAGCTAGGTGACTAGAAGGAGGGGGAACAGAGTATGGATGCTGTAGATCTGTAGCTAGGTAACCAGAAGGAGGGGGAACAGAGTATGGATGCTCTAGATCTGTAGCTAGGTAACCAGAAGGAGGGGGAACAGAGTACGGATGCTGTAGATCTGTAGCTAGGTAACCAGAAGGAGGGGGGAACAGAGTATGGATGCTGTAGATCTGTAGCTAGGTAACCAGAAGGAGGGGGGAACAGAGTATGGATGCTGTAGATCTGTAGCTAGGTGACTAGAAGGAGGAACAGAGTATGGATGCTGTAGATCTGTAGCTAGGTGACTAGAAGGAGGGGGAACAGAGTATGGATGCTGTAGATCTGTAGCTAGGTGACCAGAAGGAGGGGGAACAGAGTATGGATGCTGTATATCTGTAGCTAGGTGACTAGAAGGAGGGGGAACGGAGTATGGATGCTGTAGATCTGTAGCTAGGTGACTAGAAGGAGGGGAACAGAGTATGGATGCTGTAGATCTGTAGCTAGGTGACTAGAAGGAGGAGGAACAGGAACAAGTATGGATGCTGTAGCTAGGTGACCAGAAGAGGAGGGAAACAGAGTATGGATGCTGTAGATCTGTAGCTAGGTGACCAGAAGGAGGGGGAACAGAGTATGGATGCTGTAGATCTGTAGCTAGGTAACCAGAAGGAGGGGGAACAGAGTATGGATGTTGTAGATCTGTAGCTAGGAGAGAGGGGAGGAGGGTAGTGGAGGGACGAGGAGAGGATGAGAGGAGGGAGGAGAACTCTTCTAGAAGGAGGGGGAACGGAGTATGGATGCTGTAGCTAGGTGACTAGAAGGAGGGGGCACGGAGTATGGATGCTGTAGCTAGGTGACTAGAAGGAGGGGGAACAGAGTATGGATGCTGTAGATCTGTAGCTAGGTGACTAGAAGGAGGGGGAACAGAGTATGGATGCTGTAGATCTGTAGCTAGGTAACCAGAAGGAGGGGGAACAGAGTATGGATGCTGTAGATCTGTAGCTAGGTAACCAGAAGGAGGGGGAACAGAGTATGGATGCTGTAGATCTGTAGCTAGGTAACCAGAAGGAGGGGGAACAGAGTATGGATGCTGTAGCTAGGTGACCAGAAGGAGGGGGAACAGAGTATGGATGCTGTAGATCTGTAGCTAGGTGACTAGAAGGAGGGGGAACGGAGTATGGATGCTGTAGATCTGTAGCTAGGTGACCAGAAGGAGGGGGAACAGAGTATGGATGCTGTAGATCTGTTGCTAGGTGACCAGAAGGAGGGGGAACAGAGTATGGATGCTGTAGATCTGTAGCTAGGTGACCAGAAGGAGGGGGAACAGCGTATGGATGCTGTAGATCTGTAGCTAGGTGACCAGAAGGAGGGGGAACAGAGTATGGATGCTGTAGATCTGTAGCGAGGTGACCAGAAGGAGGGGGAACAGAGTATGGATGCTGTAGATCTGTAGCTAGGTGACTAGAAGGAGGGGGAACGGAGTATGGATGCTGTAGCTAGGTGACCAGAAGGAGGGGGAACAGAGTATGGATGCTGTAGATCTGTAGCTAGGTGACTAGAAGGAGGGGGAACAGAGTATGGATGCTGTAGATCTGTAGCTAGGTGACTAGAAGGAGGGGGAACAGAGTACGGATGCTGTAGATCTGTAGCTAGGTGACTAGAAGGAGGGGGAACAGAGTATGGATGCTGTAGATCTGTAGCTAGGTGACTAGAAGGAGGGGGAACAGAGTATGGATGCTGTAGATCTGTTGCTAGGTGACTAGAAGGAGGGGGAACAGAGTATGGATGCTGTAGATCTGTAGCTAGGTGACTAGAAGGAGGGGCAGGTATGGATGCTGTAGCTAGGTGACTAGAAGGAGGAGGAACAGAGTATGTATGCTGTAGATCTCTAGCTAGGTGACTAGAAGGAGAGGACGGTATGGATGCTGTAGCTAGGTGACTAGAAGGAGGGGGAACAGTGTATGGATGCTGTAGATCTGTAGCTAGGTGACTAGAAGGAGGGGAAACAGAGTATGGATGCTGTAGATCTGTAGCTAGGTGACTAGAAGGAGGGGGAACAGAGTATGGATGCTGTAGATCTGTAGGACTAGAAGAGGGAACAGAGTATGGATGCTGTAGATCTGTAGCTAGGTAACCAGAAGGAGGAAACAGAGTATGGATGCTGTAGCTAGGTGACTGAAGGAGGAACAGAGTATGGATGCTGTAGATCTGTAGTGACTAGAAGGAGGGGAACAGAGTATGGATGCTGTAGATCTGTAGCTAGGTGACTAGAAGGAGAACAGAGTATGGATGCTGTAGCTAGGTGACTAGAAGGAGGAGGAACAGAGTATGGATGCTGTAGATCTGTAGCTAGGTAACCAGAAGGAGGGGAACAGAGTATGGATGCTGTAGATCTGTAGCTAGGTGACTAGAAGGAGGAAACAGAGTATGGATGCTGTACATCTGTAGCTAGGTGACTAGAAGGAGTATGGATGCAGCATCTGGATGACTACGGATGCTGTAGCTAGGTGACTAGAAGGAGGGGGAACAGGTATGGATGCTGTAGATCTGTAGCTAGGTAACCAGAAGGAGGAGGAACAGAGTATGGATGCTGTAGCTAGGTGACTAGAAGGAGGGGGAACAAGAGTATGGATGCTGTAGCTAGGTGACTAGAAGGAGGGGGGAACAGAGTATGGATGCTGTAGATCTGTAGCTAGGTGACTAGAAGGAGGGGGAACAGGTATGGATGCTGTAGATCTGTAGCTAGGTGACCAGAAGGAGGGGAACAGAGTATGGATGCTGTAGATCTGTAGCTAGGTGACTAGAAGGAGGGGAACAGAGTATGGATGCTGTAGATCTGTAGCTAGGTGACTAGAAGGAGGGGAACAGAGTATGGATGCTGTACATCTGTAGCTAGGTAACCAGAAGGAGGGGAACAGAGTATGGATGCTGTAGCTAGGTGACTAGAAGGAGGGGAACAGGTATGGATGCTGTAGATCTGTAGCTGGTAACCAGAAGGAGAGGGGGAACAGAGTATGGATGCTGTAGCTAGGTGACTAGAAGGAGGGGAACAGAGTATGGATGCTGTAGATCTGTAGCTATGGATGCTGTAGATCTGAAGGACTAGAAGGGGAACAGAGTATGGATGCTGTAGATCTGTAGCTAGGTGACCAGAAGGAGAGGGGAACAGAGTATGGATGCTGTAGATCTGTAGCTAGGTGACTAGGGAGGGGGAACAGAGTATGGATGCTGTAGATCTGTAGCTAGGTAACTAGAAGGAGGGGAACAGAGTATGGATGCTGTAGATCTGTAGCTAGGTAACCAGAAGGAGGGGGAACAGAGTATGGATGCTGTAGCTAGGTGACTAGACGGAGGGGGAACAGAGTATGGATGCTGTAGATCTGTAGCTAGGTAACCAGAAGGAGGAACGGGTATGGATGCTGTAGCTAGGTGACTAAGGAGGAAACAGAGTGTGGATGCTGTAGATCTGTAGCTAGGTAACCAGAAGGAGGGGAACAGAGTATGGATGCTGTAGATCTGTAGCTAGGTAACCAGAAGGAGGGGGAACAGAGTATGGATGCTGTAGATCTGTAGCTAGGTAACCAGATGGAGGGGAACAGAGTATGGATGCTGTAGATCTGTAGCTAGGTAACCAGAAGGAGGAACAGAGTATGGATGCTGTAGCTAGGTGACTAGAAGGAGGAGGGCAAGTATGGATGCTGTAGATCTGTAGCTAGGTAGCTTCAGAAGGAGGGCAGATGTGGATGCTGTAGCTAGGTGACTAGAAGGAGGAGAACAGAGTATGGATGCTGTAGATCTGTAGCTAGGTAACCAGAAGGAGGGGGAACAGAGTATGGATGCTGTAGATCTGTAGCTAGGTAACCAGAAGGAGGGGGAACAGAGTATGGATGCTGTAGATCTGTAGCTAGGTAACCAGAAGGAGGGGGAACAGATGGATGCTGGCTAGGTGACTAGAAGGAGGAGAGGCAGATGGATGCTGTAGCTAGGTGACTAGAAGGAGGGGGAATGGATGCTGTAGATCTGTAGCTATGAAGGAGGCTATGGATAGATCTGTAGCTAGGTAACCAGAAGGAGGGGAACAGAGTATGGATGCTGTAGATCTGTAGCTAGGTAACCAGAAGGAGGGGAACAGAGTATGGATGCTGTAGATCTGCTAGGTAACCAGAAGGAGGGGAGCAGAGTATGGATGCTGTAGATCTGTAGCTAGGTGACTAGAAGGAGGGGAACAGAGTATGGATGCTGTAGATCTGTAGCTAGGTGACTAGAAGGAGGGGGGACAGAGTATGGATGCTGTAGATCTGTATTAGGTGACCAGAAGGAGGGGAACAGGTATGGGTATCTCTGTAGTGGTGACTAGAAGGAGGCAGGATGGATGCTGCTGTAGATCTAGAGCTAGGTGACTAGAGGGAGGGAACAGATGGATGCTGTAGATCTTGACTAGAAGGAGGGGAACAGAGTATGGATGCTGTAGCTAGGTGACAGAAGGAGGAGGAAACTATGGATGCTGTAGATCTGTAGCTAGGTGACCAGAAGGAGGGGAACAGAGTATGGATGCTGTAGATCTGTGCTAGGTAACCAGAAGGAGGGGGAACAGAGTATGGATGCTGTAGATCTGTAGCTAGGAGAGAGGGAGGAGGGTAGTGGAGGACGAGGGAGGATGAGAGGAGAGGAGGAGAACTCTTCTAGAAGGAGGGGAACAGAGTATGGATGCTGTAGCTAGGTGACTAGAAGGAGGGGAACGGGTATGGATGCTGTAGCTGGTGACTAGAAGGAGGGGGAACAGAGTATGGATGCTGTAGATCTGTAGCTAGGTAACCAGAAGGAGAGGGAACAGGTATGGATGCTGTAGCTAGGTGACTAGAAGGAGGGAACAGAGTATGGATGCTGTAGATCTGTAGCTAGGTGACCATCTCTCTGGTTCTCTCTCCTTCTCATCTATCATGCCTACTCAGAGAGAGAGAGAGAGAGAGAGAGAAGAGAGACTTTTAGTAGACTATTTCTGTTCA
Source organism: Oncorhynchus nerka (assembly GCF_034236695.1). NCBI lineage: Eukaryota > Metazoa > Chordata > Actinopteri > Salmoniformes > Salmonidae > Oncorhynchus > Oncorhynchus nerka. The sequence continues at coordinate 624 of NW_027036985.1, read as the reverse complement.
TATATCGACAGACAAGTGAGTTATTTTTATCATCTCACTATCATGATTTCTATTGAACTGGGCAGCCCATCTCTCCTGCTACTGACAAAGACCAAGGGCTGAATGTCTCCATGCACAGAGATAAATCCTGTCCTTTCACAAAAAAAAGCTAGATATAAGCAGTGACTCTTATATGGTTTTTCAGCAACAGTGAATAAATGTGTCCCTTAATATGTCATTGAAATCTTGAAAATAAATGTATGATATGCAGTGGCCAGTATCTTTAACTGGTAACAACTAAATGTCTGTGTCTTACAGTCTGTAGTACAATGTGTTACTGAAGACTGTCTCCATTGAGCTAGCCATCTTCTACACACACACACACACACACACACACACACACACACACACACACATCCTCCCTGCTGTTCTAACCAGCCTGTTCTACCAACCAAATCTCTACAGCATCTACAGGTACACACACACTCCACACTCACACTCACACACTGCTCTGAGCATTCTGGCATCTGGTCCTGCTGACTGGGTGTCTGGACTTACTAACATCAAATAACAGACTGACTGACTGAGGAAGAGAGGGGGAGGGTAGTGGAGAGGGGACGAGGAGGATGAGAGAGAGGAGGAGAA
>NW_027036984.1:0-16814 GCF_034236695.1 Oncorhynchus nerka | reverse complement strand
TGATAGACTGCATCCAATTTGTTGAGTAGAGAGTTGGAGGCTATTTTGTAAATGACATCGCCGGTTGAGGATCGGTAGGATGGTCAGTTTTACGAGGGTGTGTTTGGCAGCATGAGTGAGGGATGCTTTGTTGCGAAATAGGAAGCCGATTCTAGATTTAATTTTTGATTGAGATGTTTAATGAGTCTGGAAGGAGAGTTTACAGTCTAACCAGACACCTAGGTATTTGTAGTTGTCCACATATTCTAAGTCAGAACCGTCCAGAGTAGTGATGCTGTGCGGGCAGCGATCGGTTGAAAAGCATGCATTTGGTTTAACTTGCACTTAAGAGCAGTTTTTAATAAGAATGTTCACTCCACTACCTCTACCTGTTTGTCAGCTATGAACACATTATAACCCTCAATATGTATATCAGAGTCCAGAATGTCCGCAGAGATACAGGTTTCAGTCAATACCAGCATGCCCATATTTGTCTGCATAGCCCGTATCTTGATGTAATCTAGTTTAGGAAGTAAGCTCCTGCTGTCCATATGCATCAACCCAAGTCCTTTACAATCTTTACATTTTTAAAGTCACATGGAGTCTACAACTCAAACAAGCTATGCTCAATAAGCAGTTGCAGGTCCGGTCTGATGGTTGATGTTCATACAGTTGGTATGGCTATAAGCTTGGCACACCTGTATTTGGGGAGATTCTCCCATTCTTCTCTGCAGATCCTCTCAAGCTCTGTCAGGTTGGCTGCACAGCTATTTTCAAGTTTCTCCAGAGATGTTTTATTGGGTTCAAGTCTGGGCTCTGGCTGTGTAACGATCTGAGTGTAGTGGGTGAGGAGTCAAGCGCAGGAAGCAGAGAGTTCAGGTGAGTGCCATTTTAATACACCGACAAACGGCGAACATAAGCCAACCCACACGAACACACACGGCGTAATGAACAAACAGGGGGACTTAAATGGTCCAGGAAAAACCCACAAAATGGGAAAAACACAAAACCCATAGACGTGCACACAAGTACACTAAAACAGATGGTCACAATAATTAATCCCGCACAAGGAACTCTGCGGGCCGGCTGACTAATAAAGCCTACTACCTAATTCAAAACAGGTGCACTCAATCAACACATAAGGAGGGGGAGGAAATAATCAGTAGCAGCTAGTAGGCCGGCGACGACGACGACCACCGAGCGCCACCCGAACCGGAAGGGGAGTGTCCTTCGGTCGGAGTCGTGACAGTACCCCCCCCCCCTTGACGCGTGGCTCCCGCAGCGCGCCGACACCGGCCTCGAGGTCGACCCGGAGGACGAGGCGCAGGGCGATCCGGATGGAGGCGATGGAAATCCCTCAACATTGACGGATCCAAAATGTCCCTGGTGGGTACCCAGCACCTCTCCTCCGGACCGTACCCCTTCCAGTCCACGAGGTACTGCAGGCCCCTCACCCGGCGTCTCGAATCCAGAATGGCCCGTATCGTATACGCCGGGGACCCCTCGATGTCCAGAGGGGGAGGAGGGACCTCCAGTACCTCACCATCCTGTAGGGGACTAGCTACCACCGGCCTGAGGAGAGACACATGAAACGAGGGGTTAATACGATAATAGGAAGGGAGTTGTAATCGATAACACACCTCGTTTATTCTCCTCAGGACTTTGAACGGCCCTACACACATTTACATTTTACATTTAAGTCATTTAGCAGACACTCTTATCCAGAGCGACTTACAAATTGGTGCTTTCACCTTATGACATCCAGTGGAACAGCCACTTTACAATAGTGCATCTAGGTCTTTTAAGGGGGGGTGAGAAGGATTACTTTATCCTATCCTAGGTATTCCTTAAAGAGGTGGGGTTTCAGGTGTCTCCGGAAGGTGGTGATTGACTCCGCTGTCCTGGCGTCGTGAGGGAGTTTGTTCCACCATTGGGGGGCCAGAGCAGCGAACAGTTTTGACTGGGCTGAGCGGGAACTGTACTTCCTCAGTGGTAGGGAGGCGAGCAGGCCAGAGGTGGATGAACGCAGTGCCCTTGTTTGGGTGTAGGGCCTGATCAGAGCCTGGAGGTACTGAGGTGCCGTTCCCCTCACAGCTCCGTAGGCAAGCACCATGGTCTTGTAGCGGATGCGAGCTTCAACTGGAAGCCAGTGGAGAGAGCGGAGGAGCGGGGTGACGTGAGAGAACTTGGGAAGGTTGAACACCAGACGGGCTGCGGCGTTCTGGATGAGTTGTAGGGGTTTAATGGCACAGGCAGGGAGCCCAGCCAACAGCGAGTTGCAGTAATCCAGACGGGAGATGACAAGTGCCTGGATTAGGACCTGCGCCGCTTCCTGTGTGAGGCAGGGTCGTACTCTGCGGATGTTGTAGAGCATGAACCTACAGGAACGGGCCACCGCCTTGATGTTAGTTGAGAACGACAGGGTGTTGTCCAGGATCACGCCAAGGTTCTTAGCGCTCTGGGAGGAGGACACGATGGAGTTGTCAACCGTGATGGCGAGATCATGGAACGGGCAGTCCTTCCCGGGAGGAAGAGCAGCTCCGTCTTGCCGAGGTTCAGCTTGAGGTGGTGATCCGTCATCCACACTGATATGTCTGCCAGACATGCAGAGATGCGATTCGCCACCTGGTCATCAGAGGGGGAAAGGAGAAGATTAATTGTGTGTCGTCTGCATAGCAATGATAGGAGAGACCATGTGAGGTTATGACAGAGCCAAGTGACTTGGTGTATAGCGAGAATAGGAGAGGGCCTAGAACAGAGCCCTGGGGACACCAGTGGTGAGAGCGCGTGGTGAGGAGACAGATTCTCGCCACGCCACCTGGTAGGAGCGACCTGTCAGGTAGGACGCAATCAAGCGTGGGCCGCGCGGAGATGCCCAACTCGGAGAGGGTGGAGAGGAGGATCTGATGGTTCACAGTATCGAAGGCAGCTGATAGGTCTAGAAGGATGAGAGCAGAGGAGAGAGAGTTAGCTTTAGCAGTGCGGAGTGCCTCCGTGATACAGAGAAGAGCAGTCTCAGTTGAATGACTAGTCTTGAAACCTGACTGATTTGGATCAAGAAGGTCATTCTGAGAGAGATAGCGGGAGAGCTGGCCAAGGACGGCACGTTCAAGAGTTTTGGAGAGAAAAGAAAGAAGGGATACTGGTCTGTAGTTGTTGACATCGGAGGGATCGAGTGTAGGTTTTTTCAGAAGGGGTGCAACTCTCGCTCTCTTGAAGACGGGAGGGACGTAAGCCAGCGGTCAGGGATGAGTTGATGAGCGAGGTGAGGTAAGGGAGAAGGTCACCGGAGATGGTCTAGAGAAGAGAGGAGGGGATAGGGTCAAGCGGGCAGGTTGTTGGGCGGCCGGCCGTCACAAGACGCGAGATGTCATCTGGAGAGAGGGGGGAGAAAGAGGTCAGAGCACAGGGTAGGGCTGTGTGAGCAGAACCAGCGGTGTCGTTTGACTTAGCAAACGAGGATCGGATGTCGTCGACCTTCTTTTCAAAATGGTTGACGAAGTCATCTGCAGAGAGGGAGGAGGGGGAGGGGGAGGAGGATTCAAGAGGGAGGAGAAGGTGGCAAAGAGCTTCCTAGGGTTAGAGGCAGATGCTTGGAATTTAGAGTGGTAGAAAGTGGCTTTAGCAGCAGAGACAGAGGAGGAAAATGTAGAGAGGAGGGAGTGAAAGGATGCCAGGTCCGCAGGGAGGCGAGTTTTCCTCCATTTCCGCTCGGCTGCCCGGAGCCCTGTTCTGTGAGCTCGCAATGAGTCGTCGAGCCACGGAGCGGGAGGGGAGGACCGAGCCAGCCTGGAGGATAGGGGACATAGAGAGTCAAAGGATGCAGAAAGGGAGGAGAGGAGGGTTGAGGAGGCAGAATCAGGAGATAGGTTGGAGAAGGTTTGAGCAGAGGGAAGAGATGATAGGATGGAAGAGGAGAGAGTAGCGGGGAGAGAGAGCGAAGGTTGGGAAGGCGCGATACCATCCGAGTAGGGGCAGTGTGGGAAGTGTTGGATGAGAGCGAGAGGGAAAAGGATACAAGGTAGTGGTCGGAGACTTGGAGGAGTTGCAATGAGGTTAGTGGAAGAACAGCATCTAGTAAAGATGAGGTCGAGCGTATTGTCTGCCTTGTGAGTAGGGGGAAGGTGAGAGGGTGAGGTCAAAAAGAGGAGAGGAGTGGAAAGAAGGAGGCAGAGAGGAATGAGTCAAAGGTAGACGTGGGGAGGTTAAAGTCGCCCAGAACTGTGAGAGGTGAGCCGTCCTCAGGAAAGGAGCTTATCAAGGCATCAAGCTTCCGGCAGGGCACGCGGAGGGGGTAGGTTTCGGTCGAGAGCCAGACCCTGTCCCCTGGTACAAACACGGGGCCTCACTGCGGTGGCGGTCAGCACTCCTTTTCTGCCGTCCACTAGCCTGTTGAAGGGATTCCTGGACGGCCCTCCAGGTCTCTTTGGAGCGCTGCACCCATTCCTCCACCGCAGGAGCCTCGGTCTGGCTCGGATGCCACGGTGCCAGGACCGGCTGGTACCCTAACACACACTGAAAGGGGGACACATTAGTAGAGGAGTGGCGTAGTGAGTTCTGGGCCATTTCAGCCCAGGGGATGTATCTCGCCCACTCCCCTGGCCGGTCCTGGCAGTACGACCGCAGAAACCTACCCACCTCCTGGTTTACTCTCTCCACCTGCCCATTACTTTCGGGGTGATAACCGGAGGTCAGGCTGACCGAGACCCCAGACGCTCCATGAACGCCCTCCATACTCGGGACGTGAACTGGGGGCCCTCGATCAGAAACGATGTCCTCCGGCACCCCGTAGTGCCGGAAGACGTGGGTGAATAATGCCTCCGCAGTCTGTAGGGCTGTTGGGATACCGGGCAACGGGAGGAGACGGCAGGACTTAGAGAACCGATCCACAATCACCAGAACCGTGGTGTTGCCCTGAGACGGGGGAAGGTCGGTCAGGAAATCTACGGATAGATGTGACCATGGCCGTTGTGGAACGGGGAGGGGTTGTAACTTCCCTCTAGGAAGGTGCCTAGGAGCCTTACTCTGGGCGCATACCGAACAGGAGGAGACATAAACCTTAACGTCCCTAGCCAAGGTAGGCCACCAATACCTCCCCCGAAGGCTCCCCACTGTCCTCCTCACCCCAGGGTGACCCGAGGAGGGTAGGACGTGAGCCCACCGAATCAGTTGGTCCCGAACACCAAGCGGCATGTACCTCGGCCCCGCCGGACACTGAGGAGGCGCGGGTTCAGCCCGTAACGCCCGCTCGATGTCCGAGTCCACCTCCCATACCACCGGTGCCATCAGCTTTGAGGCCGGAAGGATGGGAGTAGGTTCGGTGGACCTATCCTCCGTGTCGTAAAGGCGGGACAGTGCGTCCGCCTTCACGTTCTGGGAGCCCGGTCTATAAGATAAAGTGAACCGGAATCGAGTGAAAAACATGGCCCACCTTGCCTGCCGCGGGTTCAGTCTCCTAGCTGCCCGAATATACTCCAGATTTTGGTGGTCGGTCCAGATGAGAAAGGGGTGCTTAGCCCCCTCAAGCCAGTGTCTCCACACCTTCAGAGCCCTGACCACCGCTAACAACTCCCGGTCCCCCACATCATAGTTACGCTCCGCTGGGCTGAGCTTACTCGAGAAGAAAGCGCAGGGGCGGAGTTTTGGTGGCGTACCCGAGCGCTGTGATAGCACGGCACCCACCACAGCCTCGGACGCGTCCACCTCCACTATGAATGCTAGAGAGGGGTCCGGATGCGCCAACACGGGTGCATCCGTGAACAGTGCCCTCAACCTGTTGATAGCTCTGTCCGCCTCTGCTGACCATCGCAACCGCACCGGGCCCCCCTTTAGCAGTGAGGTAATTGGAGCCGCTACCTGGCCAAAACCCGGATAAACCTCCGGTAGTAGTTGGCAAAACCCAAAACCGCTGCACCTCTTTTACCGTGGTGGGAGTCGGCCAATTACGCACGGCCTTACTGCGGTCACCCTCCATCTCCACCCCCGAGGTGGAAATGCGATAACCCAGAAAGGAGACGGCTCGTTTGGAGAACACACACTTCTCAGCCTTGACGTATAGGTCATGCTCCAGCAGTCTACCAAGCACCTTGCGTACCAGAGACACATGCGCGGCGTGAGTGGCTGAGTAGATCAGAATGTCATCGATATAAACAACCACTCCCTGCCCGTGCAGGTCCCTGAGAATATCGTCTACAAAGGATTGAAAAATGGCTGGAGCATTTTTTAACCCATACGGCATGACGCAGTACTCATAGTGGCCCGATGTGGTACTAAATGCGGTTTTCCACTCGTCTCCCTTCTGAATACGCACCAGGCTATACGCGCTCCTGAGATCCAATTTTGTGAAGAACTGCGCTCCCCTGAAAGGATTCCACTGCCGTAGCAATGAGAGGTAGTGGGTAGCTGAACCCCACTGTGATGGCATTTAGACCTCTATAATCAATACACGGACGCAATCCTCCCTCCTTCTTCTTCACAAAAAAGAAACTCGAGGAGACGGGTGAAATGGAGGACCGAATGTACCCCTGTCCCAGAGACTCCGTGATATATGTCTCCATAGCCAACGTCTCCTCTTGGGACAGTGGGTACACGTGACTCTTGGGAAGCGCAGCGTTACCCTGGAGATCTATCGCACAATCCCTTCCCGGTCGATGTGGTGGTAATTTAGTCGCCTTCTTTTTACTAAAAGCGATTGCCAAATCGGCATACTCGGGGGGGAATGCACACTGTGGGACCCTGGTCTGGACTTTCCACCGAGGTGGCACCGACGGAAACTCCCAGACACCTTCCAGAACACTCCTCTGACCACCCCTGGAGAACCCCCTGTTTCCACAAAATTTTAGGATTGTGCCGGGCCAGCCAGGGAATCCCTAACACCACTGGAAACGCAGGCGAATCAATAATATAGAGACTGATACGCTCCCTATGATTCCTCTGCGTTACCATGTCCAGTGGGATCGTGGTCTCCCTGACCACCCCTGACCCTAATGGCCGGTTATCTAGGGAGTGCACGGGAAAGGGAGAATCTATCGGCACAAGCGGAACACCTAATTTAATAGCAAGTCCGCGATCCATAAAGTTCCCAGCTGCGCCTGAATCGACTAGCGCCCTATGCTGGGAAGAGGGAAAAAATTTAAGAAAAAAAATCAAGACAAACATGTGACCAACAGGGGGTTCTGGGTGAGTCTGGTGCTGACTCACCTGGGGTGATCGAGAAATGTTCCGCCTGCCATCTCGACTCCCAGACGGACCCCCCCAGCACCGATCGGCCGTGTGTCCTCTCCGAGCACAGTTGGTGCAGAGGGAGCCTCCTCCTCCGGTACCCCTCGGCAAAGCCCCTCCCAACTCCATCGAAACAGGAGTGGAGGTGCTGGGTGGTGGAACACACAGGACCATCTCCGAAAGCCCGTGGGCAGCCAGCAGATTGTCCAGTCGGATGGACATGTCAATCAGCTCATCTAATGAAAGAGCGGTGTCCCGACACGCTAGCTCCCTGCGGACGTCCTCCCGGAGACTACACCTGTAGTGGTTTATAAGGGCCCTGTCGTTCCACCCGGATCCTGCTGCCAAGGTACGGAACTCCAACGCGTAATCCTGGGCGCTCTTTTTCTCCTGCCGAAGATGGAATAGTCGTTCTCCCGCCGCTCGGCCATCTGGAGGATGGTCAAACACGGCGCGGAAGCGGCGAGAAAACTCGGGGTAGTGCTCCTTAGCTGAGTCTGGGCCATTCCAAACTGCATTTGCCCACTCCAGAGCACGACCCGTGAGGCAGGAGATGAGGACATTCACCCTCTCCGCTCCCGAGGGAGTAGGTCTGACGGTGGCCAGGTACAGTTCTAGCTGGAGTAAGAACCCTGGCACCCTGCTGCCGCTCCATCATAGACCCTCGGGAGCGTAAGACGGAGGGGCTGGAGTCGGGAGATGGGGAGTCCTGAGGAGGGGGCCGAAGGTGGAGAGAGGGGACCGCTTCTCTCCCATCGGTCCATTCCCTTCATCACCAGATCCATCGCCGTTCCGATCCGATGGAGAACGGTGGTGTGATGTAGAACCCTCTCTTCCATCGATGGGAGGGGAGTGGCTGTTGCTCCTGCTGACTCCATTCCTCAGTGGTGCGGGATTCTGTAACGATCTGAGTGTAGTGGGTGAGGAGTCAAGCGCAGGAAGCAGAGAGTTCAGGTGAGTGCCATTTTATTGCACCGACAAACGGCGAACATAAGCCAACCCACACGAACACACACGGCGTAATGAACAAACAGGGGGACTTAAATGGTCCAGGAAAAACCCACAAAATGGGAAAAACACAAAAACCCATAGACGTGCACACAAGTACACTAAAACAGATGGTCACAATAATTAATCCCGCACAAGGAACTCTGCGGGCCGGCTGACTAATAAAGCCTACTACCTAATTCAAAACAGGTGCACTCAATCAACACATAAGGAGGGGGAGGAAATAATCAGTAGCAGCTAGTAGGCCGGCGACGACGACCGCCGAGCGCCACCCGAACGGGAAGGGGAGTGTCCTTCGGTCGGAGTCGTGACAGGCTGGTTCACTCAAGGACATTAAGAGACTTGTCCCGAAGCCACTCCTGTTGTAACGGTTTTCTTTAGGTGAAGTAGAGGCGGACCAAAATGCAGCGTGGTTTCTTTGATTCATGTGTAATAACAAAAGATAAACACGAACACTACAAAAACAATAAACGTGGAAAACCAAAAACAGCCCTATCTGGTGCAAAACACAGAGACAGGAACAATCACCCACAAGCACACAGTGAAACCCAGGCTACCTAAATATGGTTCCCAATCAGAGACAATGACTAACACCTGCCTCTGATTGAGAACCATATCAGGCCAGACATAGAAATAGACAAACAAGACATCCAACATAGAATGCCCACTCAGATCACACCCTGACCAACCAAAACATAGAAACATACAAAGCAAACTATGGTCAGGGTGTGACACCTGTGTTGTCTTGGCTGTGTGCTTAGGGTTGATGTCCTGTTGGAAGGTGAACCTTCAACCCCAGTCTGAGGTCCTGAGTGCACTGGAGCAGATTATCCACCAAGGATCTCTCTGTACTTTGCTCTGTTCATCTTTCCCTCAACCCTTACTAGTTCCCATTCCCTACTGCTTAAAAACATCCCCACAGTATGATGCTTCCAGCACCATGCTTCCCCGTAGGGATGGTGCCAGGTTTCCTCCAGAAGTGACACTTGCCATTCAGGCCAAAGAGTTCAAATGTTGGTTTCATCAGACACGATAATCTTGATCTCATGGTCTGAGAGTCCTTCAGGTGCCTTTTGGCAAACTCCAAGTGCCTTATAATGAGGAGAACTTCCATTTGGCCACTCTACCATGAAGGCCTGATTGGTGGAGTGCTGCAGAGATGGTTGTCCTTCTGGAAGGTTCTCCTATCTCCACAGAGGAACTCTGGAGCTCTGTCAGAGTGACCATCGGGTTCTTGGTCTTATCCCTGAGTAAGGCCCCCCTCCTCCGATTGCTCGAATCTTGGTGGTTCCAGACTTCTTCCATTTAAGAATGATGGAGGCCACTGTGTTCTTGGGTACCTTCAATGCTGAAGAAATGTTTTGGTACCCTTCCCCAGATCTGCGCTTTGACATAATCGTGTCTCGGAGCTCTACTGATAATTCCTTCAACCTCATGGCTTGTTTTTTGCTCTGACATACACTGTCAACTGTGGGACCTTATATAGACAGGTATGTGCCTTTCCAAATCATGTCCAATCAATTGAATTTACCACAGGTGGACTCCAATCAAGTTGTAGAAACATCTTAAGTGTGATCAATGGAAACAGGACGCACCTGAACTCAAATTCGAGTCTCATAGCAAACAATCTGAATCCAAGGCTTTTGATTGGGGAAGCAGTGAACCTTTACTGTGGGGACAACATTGTCGATGCATTTCCTATTGAAGCCGGTAACGGAGGTGGTTAGCTCATCAATGCTATTGGCTTAGTCCCGGAATATATTCTAGTCAGCTTGAGCAAAGCTGTCCTGTAGCATAGCCTCCGATTCAGAGGACCATTTCTCAATGCAGCGCATCATGGGTACTTCCCCTTTGAGCTTCTGCTTGTAGACAGGAAGCAGAAGTATAGAGTCATGATCTGATTTGCCAAAAGGGTGATGAGGAAAGGCCTTGTATGCTTGCTTGTGGCTAGAGTAGCATTGGTCTTTATCCCCCCTTGTGGCGTAGGAGTTGTGTTGATGGAAGTTGGGAATATGTGTCTTAATGACTAGGAATTTAATGACAAGGAACTAACAAGGAAAGCAGCCTCCGGGGGCATGGTTTCCTAACTGTTTTTCTTATCCTGAGATTGAACATATACAGCAATCACGATAACAGCTGAAAACTCTCTCGGGGGTAGAAAGTTTGGCATTTGTCCATCAAATATTCCAAGACGGGTGAGCAATGGGTAGAGACTTCCATTGCGCTAGAGTCAGGACACCATTTACTGTTGATAAAGAGGCATACACCTCCCCCTGTCAATTTTCCTGAATCCAATGTCCTGTCTGCTCGGTGAATGGAGAATCCACCGAGTTGGATTTCCATGGGGGCAAGGCCAAGTGTTTTTGGGACGGACAAGGCCCCTGACTGTTTTGATAGAGCCATAATATTTTGACTGCTGAGTGACATAGGGACAAATTAGTGTGGTTTTTAAGGTAATGTTTTTGTTCGTAGATGTAATTTGTATAGATTTCATGTCAAAAGTATTTTTATTGTATTACCTTTTGTTAAAGTCAGTTTTATACATTTGAATGTCAGACAGCGTAATGTATTTGTTATCATAGTCAACATAGTTTTTTCCTTAAATATTGGATATCATTTTAAAATGTACATTCAGTGAAATGTTGCTGATACATCAACACCAAATGTGAAAAGAGATATAGGTCTTTACATTGATTTATGAAATTGACAAACTGTCTTTCCCTTCAATTGATTGTGATGAAAACAAAACAATATTGGTCTAAGCTATTGTATTTGTTATAGATGCAGTGCAATGGAATTGGTATACTGAACAGTCATAGCAAGTTGGATGTGTTTACAATACAACTCCTCTGTCAAGCTGAAGGTGTTTTTGGCACCGACATATTTTTTTAAAATCGTTTTTTAAATTTCATAATTCACCATGAAAAGTGATGGCCATTAAATGTATCTTATTAGAGGGCTCTTTTTGCAAATGAAAAATGTGGGAAAATGTATCAGAGACCATCTTTGTATGCACAGTTGGATTTATTACAATTTGAGTGGTCAATAATGTTGTTGGTTTCATCTCAGTGATGTGAAATGACATATTTTCTGTTATAAAAGTTACAGTATATGCTCCACCAGAGCACTAAATGCACTGCTCAGAGCAGCGACAGGCCACATGGGCTTCTGCCTTCTCCATCAGGTCCACACTCTTCTCATAGATGCTGCTCAGACCTTCAGAGCGGTTCAGGTTGGAATCTGTAATAGGAAAGAAAGAAATTAGGAACTGCAGATCAGTATTTATTGGATACATCAGAACAGTATGGTGTCTTCAGTAAAACAGTTGTCCATTATAGACTCACCGACGGGCAGGCAGTGGAAACCGATGGTGATGGGGGTGGTCCTCACTGGGAGGCATCCAGGCAGACAGCGCAGCACAGGCTCAACAGAGTAGCATTTGGACTCCCTGTCATCAACAATCACCTGCTTGTCCAGCTTCACAGACTCGAGCTTCATGAGACATTCTGACATAGAGAGGTACAGCAATAATATGTTAACTAAATGAACTGACATTTGTAATGCAGCATAAGCGGTAGGCTAAGACTTACCAGACGCATCACGGCAGCAATCAGAAGGAAGCACCCAGGAATGGGCAAAGCTGACTGAGCTCTTGGTCAGGCGGCCACTGGGTGTACGGTACTCCTGTCTGTTTTCGCCATCAGCCTTTCCACAGAGTCCACAAGTCTGTCCCTTCATCCAGTCCACAACTTTAATCTGAGTGCCAAAATCACACAACAACTTAGAACAACTGTAGCTTATGTATTAGTACCCTTTAAACAAGTAATACGCTATTCATACATTTAATGATACAGTATTATTGATATCATGACATAAGATTCCAATCACCTTCCATGAGTGCTTATCAAAGTAGACATTTTGGAGACCATAGCTTGGGGCATAGAGAGACACACCTTCACCCTTCTGTTTGATCTTGATAGAACCTTAGGCAAGAAAATAAACAATGATGTAGTTTATGGATGAGGCCATTTTCTATTATCTTATTACAGCAGTACATTAGATTATTCTAGTTATTGTGATGTTGATAAATAAGGTTGAAGGAGCATGAGAAACCTGAGGGGTCCTGGTATGGGAGGTTGTCTTTGGAAATTTCCATTCCATTGACCTTCACTATCACATCATTGTCCTCAGGGTACAGGTCAACATCACTGGAAGTGTCAAAGACAACATTTCATACATTGTTATTGATGGAACTAAGAAATATATTTGTGTCAATAGCAATTGTTTTCTAAAACAATACTCACATGTCAGAGATTTTCACATTGATGTGGTTTTGTTCAGATGCGTGATCCTTCTTCAGCAGAACCATGAATTTGAGCTCTATGGTGCAATCCTGAGCCAAAACTTGGTAGCAGGAGAGAGGCATATTGACCGGGTACTTCCTGTTGTTAAATGTTGTCAATGTGTCTCCGACCATGCTACATTTAACTGGAAAACAATAGTGTTAATTTATACTTTCCTTGCCTTTTTTTAACGTTGTACTGTGACATTGTTTTGTTTTTTTGTTTTTTTATTGTTTCTGCTTACCTGCGTTGACTTCAGAAAACAAGTAGTGGATTTTGTTAACAATGTTGTCATCAAAGGGAGAAAGATCAGTCATAGACTCAATGGGCAGAGAACAGGGGAGGTTCACACCCAGTTCATACAGTGTCATCTGTGATTTAGATACACAAATCAGAAACAGTCAACCAAGAAGAGAAGTCTGGAGAAATAAAACAGCAGAAAATGCTATTGTGGGAAAAACAATGTTCCTCACCTTGGGTGTTTTCAGAATGACATCCAGGGTCCTTTCAGATGTTGCAACCACAGTGCATTGAATCTGTTTCTCACTATTTTTGTATTTTTGCATTGGAACCAAGTCAGCCAGGTAATATGGGATGTACCCAGGGATGAATTCAGACACGCTAGAAGAGAAAAGGTTACACAAATCAGAAGTTGTTCTTGATTTGTTCTGTAACATTATTCAGCTATCACTAGTAAATAACAAATGAGTAACCGTACATCCTAACATAGCGCCAAACAGCCTTGGGAACCTTGGGGAGTCTGTCCCAAGACAACCTCAGACGAACTGCAGGGCCTGGACCAACAAGACCAGTCTCAGCAGTGATAAAGGTGTTATAGGAAGGAATCAGTGGCAGCTAGTAGGCCGGTGACGACGACCGCCGAGCGCCACCCGAACAGGAGGGGGAGTCACCTTCGGTAGGAGTCGTGAGAGTAGCATGATTATCCACAATAGTAAGTCATCTGCAAAAAGGATCAACCAAGGATCAACCAAGGAAGATAAGAGGAGGACCTTACTGGAATAGGCATCCAGGTGGGGATGGCTTGACTGAAGTGGCAGCTCAATCTTCTAAATTTGGTGCTGAGCATCTTGACAGCAACATTGCAGGCAGCAGCACTAAAATGAAGGAATAGCAACTATGTTATTAAATCTGATTCCATAGATATTGAGAGAGATGTAATGACATGTACACTGAGGCAAAGTCAGGGGCGGTGCTCCTGGTCAGGGACATCATGTGAGAGTAGGTGAAGCTAGCCACCTGCAGATTTTTCTCTGTTTTCAGAATGCTAGCTAAAATGATCACCAGGACCATTGGGGGCTTTGTCTCAAACAGAACAATGCAGGCAAGCATGCAGAGCTCTGGGTGGAGAGCCTTGTCCATGAACAACTGCACAGCAACTTCCTGGACCTATTTCACAACAATAATGCAGAAATTTGAAGAAGTGCTCTATCGACAAAAACAATCGTAACAAAATATATAATTAACTAATGTTTCATAAGTTGCGATCAGTATGTGCTCATAATAAAGCCTGTTGAGTTGGTTATCACTAGTTCTGAGGTGGCCACATACACCCGTAGGTTAGGTTAACCTGCCCCACTGCCATTTAGCCCTTTACAGATCAATGTCCATCTGAGTCAGTTCTTTAATGAAAATTATCTGGAGAATCACGTGTTGTTTTATCCAACAAGTTATGTGTACCGTAATTGCTGGACTATTAAGCGCACCTGAATATAAACCGCACCCACTGAATTATTAAAAAATATGTATTTTGTACATAAATACGCTGCACATGTCTATAAGTCTCAGGTGCCTACCGGTACATTGAAACAAATGAACTTGGTCACTATCTTCCTCCTCCTGTGCACTGAAACCACTGAAGTCATCTCCTTCGGTGTCGGAGATGAATAGCCTCAGAATTGCTTCATCCGATGTTGGATCGTTTTCATTGTCGCTCTAGTCACTTTCATCCGGAGGCAAATACCCCGCTGAGCTCATGCTGCCCCTTTAACACGCAGCAGTCCAGCCTTTCAAACCCGTTGATGATAGTGGATTTTTGACAATGCTCCACGCTGTCAGGACCCACTGGCAGACTTGACCATAAGTTGCTCTTTGCATGCAGCCCGTTTTAGTGAAGGATTTCTCCCCACTTGTCATCCAAGACTCCCACTGAACAAGGAGCGCCACCTAAAATGCACGATTTACACTGATGTCGAGTGGCTGCAAATACTTTGGGCCATCTGCTTTTCTTCCCTTTGAAAGCCTTTGTTGTCTTTTTGCACTGAGTCAGTTCCTCACGCTGCTGTTTCCAATGTCTTATTATCGACTCATTAAGGCCAAGCTCCCGTGCAGCAGCTCTCTTTCCTTTTCCAACAGCCAGATCGATCGCCTTCAACTTGAAAGCTGCATCATATGCATTTCTCCGTGTCTTTGCCATGATGAGCGTGACAAAATTACTACCGTAATCAGAATGATGGGAAGTTTGAGTGCGCTCGATTTTACGTCACATTATGTGACGGTGCTCAGTTTTTTGGCGGCATGAATCTTGTGAAAGCGGGAAAAATCCATAAATTAGCCGCGTCATTGTATAAACCGCGAGGTTCAAAGCGTGGGAATAAAGTAGCGGCTTATAGTCCAGCAATTACGGTACTACAACCTTCATTTTTCTTTAAATATTACATTAGTTATTTTTCTCTATTTATCTGATAGACTGCATCCAATTTGTTGAGTAGAGAGTTGGAGGCTATTTTGTAAATGACATCGCCGAAGTTGAGGATCGGTAGGATGGTCAGTTTTACGAGGGTGTGTTTGGCAGCATGAGTGAGGGATGCTTTGTTGCGAAATAGGAAGCCGATTCTAGATTTAATTTTGGATTGGAGATGTTTAATGTGAGTCTGGAAGGAGTGTTTACAGTCTAACCAGACACCTAGGTATTTGTATATTCTACATATTCTAAGTCAGAACCGTCCAGAGTAGTGATGCTGTGCGGGCAGCGATCGGTTGAAAAGCATGCATTTGGTTTAACTTGCATTTAAGAGCAGTTGGAGGCCACGAAAGGAGAGTTGTATGGCATTGAAGCTCGTCTGGAGGTTAGTTAACACAGTGTCCAAAGAGGGGCCAAAGGTATACAGAATGGTGTCGTCTGTGTAGAGATGGACCAAAGAATCACCAGCAGCAAGTCCGACATCATTGATGTATACAGAGAAGAGAGTCGGCCCTAGATTTGAACCCTGTGGCACCCCCATAGAGACTGCCAGAGGTCTGGACAACAAGCCCTCCGATTTGACACACTGAACTCTATCAGAGAAGTAGTTGGTGAACCAAGCAAGGCAGGCATTTGAGAAACCAAGGCTGTTGAGCTATATCCTTCCTGTTTGGCCCTGTCCGGGGGTGTCCTCGGATGGGGCCACAGTGTCTCCTGACCCCTCCTGTCTCAGCCTCCAGTATTTATGCTGCAGTAGTTTATGTGTCGGGGGGCTAGGGTCAGTATGTTATATCTGGAGTACTTCTCCTGTCCTATTCGGTGTCCTGTGTGAATCTAAGTGTACGTTCTCTAATTCTTTCCTTCTCTCTTTCTTTCTCTCTCTCGGAGGACCTGAGCCCTAGGACCATGCCCCAGGACAACCTGACATGATGACTCCTTGCTGTCCCCAGTCCACCTGGCCGTGCTGCTGCTCCAGTTTCAACTGTTCTGCCTTATTATTATTCGACCATGCTGTTCATTTATGAACATCTGAACATCTTGGCCATGTTCTGTTATAATCTCCACCCGGCACAGCCAGAAGAGGACTGGCCACCCCACATATGCTCTCTCTAATTCTCTCTTTCTTTCTCTCTCTCGGAGGACCTGAGCCCTAGGACCATGCCCCAGGACTACCTGACATGATGACTCCTTGCTGTCCCCAGTCCACCTGACCGTGCTGCTGCTCCAGTTTCAACTGTTCTGCCTTATTATTATTCGACCATGCTGTTCATTTATGAACATTTGAACATCTTGGCCATGTTCTGTTATAATCTCCACCCAGCACAGCCAGAAGAGGACTGGCCACCCCACATAGCCTGGTTCCTCTCTAGGTTTCTTCCTAGGTTTTGGCCTTTCTAGGGAGTTTTTCCTAGCCACCGTGCTTCTACACCTGCATGGCTTGCTGTTTGGGGTTTTAGGCTGGGTTTCTGTACAGCACTTTGAGATATCAGCTGATGTACAAAGGGCTATATAAATACATTTGATTTGATTTGATTTGAGTCTGTCAATAAGAATGTTGTGAT
>NW_027036983.1:0-15000 GCF_034236695.1 Oncorhynchus nerka | reverse complement strand
TCTGTAATTCTACATCTTTTCTTCTCCGTGTAGACATTTGGCTCAATCTGAGACGTGGTTCCTTACACCTGTTGTTGTCCTAGTGAAAACACACAGGTCAGAGGAGGACACACACACACACACACAAGACGTGACTTCAGCAAGCTGAAGTGTGTTAAAGTAACTCTGAGGAGAGCAAATACCCCCCAGGCCTCCAGACTCTGTCTCCAAGATGGTGGGACGCTGGGAGAGTAGATCATCATCTCTGAAAGACTAGTCCAACAATTACACAGTTAGACTAATGTTTAACTACCATCTCTAATATTAATCTATAAAGACTAGTCACACAGTTACACAGTTAGACAGTTAGACTAATGTTTAACATCATTCTACATCTCTATTATTAATCTATAAAGACTAGTTACACAGTTACACAGTTAGACAGTTAGAATCTCTAATATTAATCTATAAAGACTAATGTTTATCATCATTCTACCATATCTAATATTAATCTATAAAGACTAGTCACACAGTTAGACTAATCATTCTACATCTCTAATATTAATCTTTGTCAATATTGTTTTCTCCAGAGACCATATTGTTTTCTCCAGAGATCATATAGTTTTCTCCAGAGATCATACTAACCTTTCTTTGGGCACTGTTCAAGGAATGCTTTCAGGCAGATGGGTATTTCTATGGGTATTTCTATCATATAAGCCAGAACTGGCCATCTCTCTCTCTCTCTCTCTCTCTCTCTCTCTCTCTCTCTCTCTCGCTCTCTCTCTCTCTCTCTCTCTCTCTCTCTCTCCCCCCACGTGTCTCTCTGTCTCTGTCTCTGTCTCTTTATCTCTCTCTATCTCTCTCTCCCCTCTCTCTCCCCATGTCTCTCTCTCCCCTCTCTCTCCCTGTGTCTTTCTGTCTCTCTCTGTCTCTTTATCTCTCTCTGTCTGTCTCTCCCCCCCCACTCTCTCTCTCCCTCCCCGTGCCTCTCTGTCTCTGTCTCTTTATGTCTGTCTGTCTGTCTGTCTGTCTGTCTGTCTGTCTGTCTGTCTGTCTGTCTGTCTGTCTGTCTCGTCTGTCTGTCTCGTCTGTCTCTCTCTCTCTCTCTCTCTCTCTCTCTGTCTCTCTCTCTCTCTGTCTCTCTCTCTCTCTCTCTCTCTATTTATGTCTCTCTCTCCTCTCTCTCTCTCTCTCTCCACTCTCTCTCCCTCTCTCTCTCTCTCTCTCTCTCTCTCTCTCTCTCTCTCTCTCTGTGTCTCTCTGTCTCTGTTCTCGTCTCTGTCCCTCTCTCCCTGTGTCTCTCTGTCTCTGTCTCTCCCCTCTCTCTCCTGTGTCTCTCTCTCTCCTCTCCTCTCCTGTGTCTCTTCTCTCCC
Organism: Oncorhynchus nerka; assembly: GCF_034236695.1. NCBI lineage: Eukaryota > Metazoa > Chordata > Actinopteri > Salmoniformes > Salmonidae > Oncorhynchus > Oncorhynchus nerka. Next base: position 13,648 of record NW_027036983.1, on the reverse strand, counting down.
CTCTCTCTCTTCCAACCCCCACTGGCTCTCCTCCATATAGTGAAGCCTGTTTCTCTATTCTCCTTCTTCCTCTAGCATTGTTTAGGGGTGATCCACACTTCTGTGTCAGGATGCTGAATGCGAGAGAGAGAGGAGGGAGAGAGAGGGGGGAGAGAGGGAGAGAGAGGGAGAGAGAGAGGGGGAGAGAGAGAGACAGAGAGAGAGAGAGAGACAGAGAGAGAGGGGAGAGAGAGAGACAGAGAGAGAGAGAGGGAGAGGGAGAGAGAGGAGGGAGAGAGAGAGAGAGAGAGAATAGCCGGAGGTTATGTGGCCACTAGCAGGCTTCTCAAGGACAGGTCATTCACCTAGATTAAACAAAACCTCCCTCAACTCTCTCTGGCAAAATGGCCGCCTTCCTCTCAATGTTTTCTGCCACGCATGAAGAAACTAGGTCTGGTATCCTATGGGTCCTGGTCAAAAGCAAGGGCACTACACAAGGGATAGGGCACCGTTTGGGTAGTAAACTAGGTCTGTATCGTATGGGTCCTGGTCAAAAGCAAGGGAATAGGGCACCGTTTGGCTTGTAACTAGGTCTGCCTACTGAGAGCAGGCAGTGAAGGAGCATGGTAGGATAGAACAGCAGACATCTCTGCCCGAGGCAAGAAGTTGTATGATGAAACAATCTTTAATCTCTGTGCTTCCAGGCATGTTCAACACCTGCTATCCTGATGGGGAGAGAGAGTATAGTAACAGTAGGATACATATTCATCTATATACATACGCACGCACGCACACACACACACACACACACACACACACACACACACACACACACACACACACACACACACACACAGATGAACCAGTATCTGGGCAGAGAAGATGATGAATCAGCCAGCTAGCTACGATTCAATGCTTCAATGCACGAATGGACGGACACACACACACACACACACACACACACACACACACACACACACACACACACACACACACACACACACACACACACCAGAACAGTTGCTCCTCTCCCTCAGTTATCTTGCCGTTGTTTGACCCTCTGTGTTCATCGCAATCTGTGGAATGATCAGTAAACAACAGTTTGAAACTTTTTAATTGGTGGGATGGAAAACAAATCTAAAGAGATAAACACGCGGCTGTCTGGAACCATCTGTTAGAAACTGGTTAGAACTGGTTAGAACTGGTTAGATACCATCAAGAGAAACAAACCTAAAGAGATGAACACACTGGCTGTCTGGAACCATCTGGTTAGAACTGGTTAGAACTGCTAGATACTGCATCAGTGAGAAACAAACCTAAAGAGATGAACACACTGGCTGTCTGGAACCATCTGGTTAGAACTGCTAGATACTGCATCAGAGGAAAGCAAACCTAAAGAGATGAACACATTTGGCTGTCTGGAACCATCTGGTTAGAACTGGTTAGAACTGGTTAGATACTGGCTAGATACTGGTTAAACTGGTTAGAACTGGTTAGATACTGTTGTGAAATAGAACTGCTTAGATACTGGTTAGATACTTCGGTTAGATACTGGTTAGATACTGGTTAGAACTGGTTAGATACTGGTTAGATACTGGCTAGAACTGGTTAGAACTGGTTAGAACTGGTTAACTGAGATACTGGTTAGAACTGGTTAGATACTGCTAGAACTGGTTAGAACTGGTTAGAAACTGGCCAGAACCGGTTGTGAACTGGTTAGATACCGGCCAGAACTGGGTTAGATACTGCTAGAACTAGAACTGGCTAGAACCGGTTAGATACTGGCTAGAACTGCTCAGGAACTGCTAGAACTGGTTAGATACTGGCCAGATACTGGTTAGAACCGGGTTAGAACTGGTTGATACCGGCCAGAACTGGTTAGAACTGGTTAGAACTGGTTAGATACTGGCTAGAACTGGTTAGAAACTGGTTAGATACTGGTTAGATACTGCTAGATACTCGGTTAGCCACTGGTTAGAACTGGTTAGATACTATAGATACTGGTTAGATACTGGTTAGATACTGGTTAGATACTGGTTAGATACTGGTTAGATACTGGTTAGAACTGGTTAGATACTGGTTAGAACTGGTTAGATACTGCTAGAACTGGTTAGAACTGGTTAGGATACTGGTTAGAACTGGTTAGATACTGGTTAGAACTGGTTAGATACTGGTTAGAACTGGTTAGATACTGGTTAGAACTGGTTAGAACTGGTTAGATACTGGTTAGAACTGGTTAGATACTGGCTAGAACTGGTTAGATACTGGTTAGAACTGGTTAGATACTGGTTAGATACTGGTTAGATACTGGTTAGAACTGGTTAGAACTGGTTAGATACTGGCTAGATACTGGTTAGAACTGGTTAGAACTGGTTAGATACTGGCTAGAACTGGTTAGAACTGGTTAGATACTGGTTAGATACTGGTTAGATACTGGTTAGATACTGGTTAGATACTGGCTAGAACTGGTTAGATACTGGTTAGATACTGGTTAGATACTGGTTAGATACTGCATCAGTGAGAAAATTCAACAAAAAATTGGCACAGCAATGTGTGTTTTTTGTCTAATTGCCATTTTCTCTATAGATTTAACAGACCATTCATATCGGCTCTGACTTGATGTTAGGTTTTACATTTCAATTGTCTGCTGTATAATTAAAATGTAGTTTATTTACATTTTTAAAGCACGTTTCAAAACTCCTGGATTTAACCTTTTTTTTAAACCAGTTAAAGAACAGATTCTGAATTTACACTGACGGCCTACACCCGGCCAAACCCGGACGACGCCTGGGGCAATTGTGCGCGCCCCTATGGGACTCCCAATCACGGCCGGTTGTGATACAGCCTGGATTCGAACCGGGGTGTTTTTAGTGCCGCCTGAAACACGGAGATGCGGTGCTTAGGACCGCTGTGCCTCTCGTTACAGCCTTATTTCACCATGTTAGGCTTCGATGATGAGAGCGAAACACGTTTTAAAGAGGATTGGGATTTCATCACAGTATGGGAGAACATAAAGCTGTCTGTCTTAACTGTCCTCACAGTTAATGATACAACATTCACATGCTATTAACACATTTTATTTTATATACTGATTTTATTTTATATACTGATTTAATTTTATATACTGATTTAATTTTATATACTGATTTTATTTCATATACTGGATTTTATTTTATATACTGATTTTTCTTTAATATACTGATTTTATTTTATATGCTGATTTATTTATTTATTTTTTACATTAAGTTATGTTGGTGTTATTATGAGCATCGATTCTGCGTATTACAATGTTAATGTCATGTATAAAGATATTATGTTGAGGCCTAGAAGACCACACAGAAATGATTTACTTTAACAAATTACAGAATTACAATAAAATATTCTGCTCTACTTAAACATTTGTATATATTTTTTTGCTATGATTGTTTTATGAGCTAATCAGGAGCATTTATTTTTATTTTTATGAAAGCGTTTATACTTTTCCTAATCACCTTTCCATTGAACCGAGTGTTGTCTGAACACTGTGGGCTGAGTGTTGTCTGAACACTGTGGGCTGAGTGTTGTCTGAACACTGTGGGCTGAGTGTTGTCTGAACACTGTGGGCTGAGTGTTGTCTGAACACTGTGGGCTGAGTGTTGTCTGAACACTGTGGGCTGAGTGTTGTCTAACACTGTGGGCTGATGTTGTCTGAACACTGGAGAGTTGTCTGAACACTGTGGTCCTAGTCTGAGTGTTGTCTGAACACTGTGGGCTGAGTGTTGTCTGAACACTGTGGTCCTAGTCTGAGTGTTGTCTGAACACTGTGGGCTGAGTGTTGTCTGAACACTGTGGTCCTAGCTGAGTGTTGTCTGAACACTGTGGTCCTAGTCTGAGTGTTGTCTGAACACTGTGGATCCTAGTCTGAGTGTTGTCTGAACACTGTGGATCCTAGTCTGAGTGTTGTCTGAACACTGTGGTCCTAGTCTGAGTGTTGTCTGAACACTGTGGTCCTAGTCTGAGTCCTAGTGGATCCTAGTCTGAGTGTTGTCTGAACACTGTGGATCCTAGTCTGAGTGTTGTCTGAACACTGTGGATCCTAGTCTGAGTGTTGTCTGACACTGTGGATCCTAGTCTGAGTGTTGTCTGAACACTGTGGTCCTAGTCTGAGTGTTGTCTGAACACTGTGGATCCTAGTCTGAGTGTTGTCTGAACACTGTGGTCCTAGTCTGAGTGTTGTCTAAACACTGTGGAGTCTGAGTGTTGTCTGAACACTGTGGATCCTAGTCTGGAGTGTTGTCAACACTGTGGATCCTAGTCTGAGTGTTGTCTGAACACTGTGGGTCTGAGTGTTGTCTGAACACTGTGGATCCTAGTCTGAGTGTTGTCTGAACACTGTGGATCCTAGTCTGAGTGTTATCTGAACACTGTGGATCCTAGTCTGAGTGTTGTCTGAACACTGTGGGTCTGAGTGTTGTCTGAACACTGTGGTCCTAGTCTGGAGTGTTGTCTGAACACTGTGGATCCTAGTCTGAGTGTTGTCTGAACACTGTGGTCCTAGTCTGAGTGTTGTCTGAACACTGTGGGCTGAGTGTTGTCTGAACACAGAACACTGTGGGCTGAGTGTTGTCTGAACACTGTGGGCTGAGTGTTGAACACTGTAATCCTAGTCTGAGTGTTGTCTGAACACTGTGGGTCTGAGTGTTGTCTGAACACTGTGGATCCTAGTCTGAGTGTTGTCTGAACACTGTGGATCCTAGTCTGAGTGTTGTCTGAACACTGTGGATCCTAGTCTGAGTGTTGTCTGAACACTGTGGTCCTAGTCTGAGTGTTGTCTGAACACTGTGGATCCTAGTCTGAGTGTTGTCCACTGTGGGCCTAGTCTGAGTGTTGTCTGAACACTGTGGGTCTGAGTGTTGTCTGAACACTGTGGGCTGAGTGTTGTCTGAACACTGTGGGCTGAGTGTTGTCTGAACACTGTGGGCTGAGTGTTGTCTGAACACTGTGGGTCTGAGTGTTGTCTGAACACTGTGGGCTGAGTGTTGTCTGAACACTGTGGGCTGAGTGTTGTCTGAACACTGTGGGCTGGAGTGTTGTCTGAACACTGTGGTCCTAGTCTGAGTGTTGTCTGAACACTGTGGGATCCTAGTCTGAGTGTTGTCTGAACACTGTGGATCCTAGTCTGAGTGTTGTCTGAACACTGTGGGCCTAGTCTTAGTGTTGTCTGAACACTGTGGTCCTAGTCTGAGTGTTGTCTGAACACTGTGGTCCTAGTCTGAGTGTTGTCTGAACACTGTGGTCTGAACACTGTGGGCTGAGTGTTGTCTGAACACTGTGGGCTGAGTGTTGTCTGAACACTGTGGGCTGGAGTGTTGTCTGAACACTGTGGGCTGAGTGTTGTCTGAACACTGGGGGCTGAGTGTTGTCTGAACACTGTGGGCTGAGTGTTGTCTGAACACTGTGGTCCTAGTCTGAGTGTTGTCTGAACACTGTGGTCCTAGTCTGAGTGTTGTCTGAACACTGTGGGATCCTAGTCTGAGTGCTGTCTGAACACTGTGGTCCTAGTCTGAGTGTTGTCTGAACACTGTGTCTGAGTGTCTGAACACTGTGGGCTGAGTGTTGTCTGAACACTGTGGGCTGAGTGTTGTCTGAACACTGTGGGCTGAGTGTTGTCTGAACACTGTGGGCTGAGTGTTGTCTGAACACTGTGGTCCTAGTCTGAGTGTTGTCTGAACACTGTGGGTCTGGAGTGTTGTCTGAACACTGTGGGTCTGAGTGTTGTCTGAACACTGTGGGTCTGAGTGTTGTCTGGACACTGTGGTCCTAGTCTGAGTGTTGTCTGAACACTGTGGATCCTAGTCTGAGTGTTTGTCTGAACACTGTGGATCCTAGTCTGAGTGTTGTCTGAACACTGTGGTCCTAGTCTGAGTGTTGTCTGAACACTGTGGTCCTAGTCTGAGTGTTGTCTGAACACTGTGGTCCTAGTCTGAGTGTTGTCTGAACACTGTGGGTCTGAGTGTTGTCTGAACACTGTGGGCTGAGTGTTGTCTGAACACTGTGGGATCCTAGTCTGAGTGTTGTCTGAACACTGTGGTCCTAGTCTGAGTGTTGTCTGAACACTGTGGATCCTAGTCTGAGTGTTGTCTGAACACTGTGGATCCTAGTCTGAGTGTTGTCTGAACACTGTGGATCCTAGTCTGAGTGTTGTCTGAACACTGTGGTCCTAGTCTGAGTGTTGTCTGAACACTGTGGATCCTAGTCTGAGTGTTGTCTGAACACTGTGGTCCTAGTCTGAGTGTTGTCTGAACACTGTGGTCCTAGTCTGAGTGTTGTCTGAACACTGTGGTCCTAGTCTGAGTGTTGTCTGAACACTGTGGGTCTGAGTGTTGTCTGAACACTGTGGGCTGAGTGTTATCTGAACACTGTGGATCCTAGTCTGAGTGTTGTCTGAACACTGTGGATCCTAGTCTGAGTGTTGTCTGAACACTGTGGATCCTAGTCTGAGTGTTGTCTGAACACTGTGGATCCTAGTCTGAGTGTTGTCTGAACACTGTGGTCCTAGTCTGAGTGTTGTCTGAACACTGTGGTCCTAGTCTGAGTGTTGTCTGAACACTGTGGATCCTAGTCTGAGTGTTGTCTGAACACTGTGGGTCTGAGTGTTGTCTGAACACTGTGGGTCTGAGTGTTGTCTGAACACTGTGGATCCTAGTCTGAGTGTTGTCTGAACACTGTGGATCCTAGTCTGAGTGTTGTCTGAACACTGTGGTCCTAGTCTGAGTGTTGTCTGAACACTGTCTGAACACTGTGGGTCTGAGTGTTGTCTAACACTGTGGGGATCTGAGTGTTGTCTGAACACTGTGGATCCTAGTCTGGAGTGTTGTCTGAACACTGTGGTCCTAGTCTGAGTGTTGTCTGAACACTGTGGATCCTAGTCTGAGTGTTGTCTGAACACTGTGGATCCTAGTCTGAGTGTTGTCTGAACACTGTGGATCCTAGTCTGAGTGTTGTCTGAACACTGTGGTCCTAGTCTGAGTGTTGTCTGAACACTGTGGGCTGAGTGTTGTTGTGAGTGTTGGCTGAACACTGTGGGCTGAGTGTTGTCTGAACACTGTGGGCTGAGTGTTGTCTGAACACTGTGGTCCTAGTCTGAGTGTTGTCTGAACACTGTGGTCCTAGCTGAGTGTTGTCTGAACACTGTGGTCCTAGTCTGAGTGTTGTCTGAACACTGTGGTCCTAGTCTGAGTGTTGTCTGAACACTGTGGTCCTAGTCTGAGTGTTGTCTGAACACTGTGGTCCTAGTCTGAGTGTTGTCTGAACACTGTGGATCCTAGTCTGAGTGTTGTCTGAACACTGTGGATCCTAGTCTGAGTGTTGTCTGAACACTGTGGTCCTAGTCTGAGTGTTGTCTGAACACTGTGGATCCTAGTCTGAGTGTTGTCTGAACACTGTGGATCCTAGTCTGAGTGCTGTCTGAACACTGTGGATCCTAGTCTGAGTGTTGTCTGAACACTGTGGTCCTAGTCTGAGTGTTGTCTGTGTGGATCCTAGTCTGAGTGTTGTCTGAACACTGTGGTCCTAGTCTGAGTGCCTGAGTGGTCCTAGTCTGGAGTGTTGTCTGAACACTGTGGATCCTAGTCTGAGTGTTGTCTGAACACTGTGGATCCTAGTCTGAGTGTTGTCTGAACACTGTGGTCCTAGTCTTAGTGTTGTCTGAACACTGTGGTCCTAGAGTGTTGTCTGAACACTGAGTCTGTTGTCTGAACACTGTGGAGTGTTGTCTGAACACTGTCTGAGTGTTGTCTGAACACTGTGGATGTTGTCTGAACACTGTGGATGGATCCTAGTCTGAGTGTTGTCTAACACTGTGGACTCCTAGTCTGAGTGTTGTCTGAACACTGTGGATCCTAGTCTGAGTGTTGTCTGAACACTGTGGGATCCTAGTCTGAGTGTTGTCTGAACACTGTGGTCCTAGTCTGAGTGTTGTCTGAACACTGTGGTCCTAGTCTGAGTGTTGTCTGAACACTGTGGGATCCTAGTCTGAGTGTTGTCTGAACACTGTGGATCCTAGTCTGAGTGTTGTCTGAACACTGTGGTCCTAGTCTGAGTGTTGTCTGAACACTGTGGGCTGAGTGTTGTCTGAACACTGTGGGCTGAGTGTTGTCTGAACACTGTGGGCTGAGTGTTGTCTGAACACTGTGGTCCTAGTCTGAGTGTTGTCTGAACACTGTGGATCCTAGTCTGAGTGTTGTCTGAACACTGTGGACCTAGTCTGAGTGTTGTCTGAACACTGTGGATCCTAGTCTTAGTGTTGTCTGAACACTGTGGTCCTAGTCTGAGTGTTGTCTGAACACTGTGGTCCTAGTCTGAGTGTTGTCTGAACACTGTGGGCTGAGTGTTGTCTGAACACTGTGGATCCTAGGCTGAGTGTTGTCTGAACACTGTGGGCTGAGTGTTGTCTGAACACTGTGGCTGAGTGTTGTCTGAACACTGTGGGCTGAGTGTTGTCTGAACACTGTGGATCCTGAGTGTTGTCTGAACACTGTGGGCTGAGTGTTGTCTGAACACTGTGGGCCTAGTCTGAGTGTTGTCTGAACACTGTGGTCCTAGTCTGAGTGTTGTCTGAACACTGTGGTCCTACTGTGGTCTCACTGTGGTCCTAGTCTGAGTGTTGTCTGAACACTGTGGTCCTAGTCTGGAGTGTTGTCTGAACACTGTGGATCCTAGTCTGAGTGTTGTCTGAACACTGTGGTCCTAGTCTGAGTGTTGTCTGAACACTGTGGATCCTAGTCTGAGTGTTGTCTGAACACTGTGGATCCTAGTCTGAGTGTTGTCTGAACACTGTGGATCCTAGTCTGAGTGTGAGTGTCTGAACACTGTGGATCCTAGTCTGAGTGTTGTCTGAACACTGTGGATCCTAGTCTGAGTGTTGTCTGAACACTGTGGATCCTAGTCTGAGTGTTGTCTGAACACTGTGGTCCTAGTCTGAGTGTTGTCTGAACACTGTGGATCCTAGTCTGAGTGTTGTCTGGACACTGTGGTCCTAGTCTGAGTGTTGTCTGAACACTGTGGATCCTAGTCTGAGTGTTGTCTGAACACTGTGGTCCTAGTCTGAGTGTTGTCTGAACACTGTGGTCCTAGTCTGAGTGTTGTCTGAACACTGTGGATCCTAGTCTGAGTGTTGTCTGAACACTGTGGATCCTAGTCTGAGTGTTGTCTGAACACTGTGGGCTGAGTGTTGTCCACTAGTCTGAGTGTTGTCTGAACACTGTGGGTCTGAGTGTTGTCTGAACACTGTGGGTCCTAGTCTGAGTGTTGTCTGAACACTGTGGGAGTCTGAGTGTTGTCTGAACACTGTGGATCCTAGTCTGAGTGTTGTCTGAACACTGTGGATCCTAGTCTGAGTGTTGTCTGAACACTGAGTGTTGATCCTAGTCTGAGTGTTGTCTGAACACTGTGGATCCTAGTCTGAGTGTTGTCTGAACACTGTGATCCTAGTCTGAGTGTTGTCTGAACACTGTGGTCCTAGTCTGAGTGTTGTCTGAAGTCACTGTGTGGTCCTAGTCTGAGTGTTGTCTGAGTCTGGAGTGTTGTCTGAACACTGTGGATCCTAGTCTGAGTGTTGTCTGAACACTGTGGATCCTAGTCTGAGTGTTGTCTGAACACTGTGGAGTCTGAGTGTTGTCTAACACTGTGGGCTGAGTGTTGTCTGAACACTGTGGGCCTAGAGTGTTGTCTGAACACTGTGGTCCTAGTCTGAGTGTTGTCTGAACACTGTGGTCCTAGTCTGAGTGTTGTCTGAACACTGTGGGCTGAGGTTGTCTGAACACTGTGGGCTGAGTGTTGTCTGAACACTGTGGGCTGAGTGTTGTCTGAACACTGTGGGCTGAGTGTTGTCTGAACACTGTGGGCTGAGTGTTGTCTGAACACTGTGGGCTGAGTGTTGTCTGAACACTGTGGGCTGAGTGTTGTCTGAACACTGTGGTCCTAGTCTGAGTGTTGTCTGAACACTGTGGATCCTAGTCTGAGTGTTGTCTGAACACTGTGGTCCTAGTCTGAGTGTTGTCTGAACACTGTGGATCCAGTCTGAGTGTTGGCTGAACACTGTGGTCCTAGTCTGAGTGTTGTCTGAACACTGTGGTCCTAGTCTGAGTGTTGTCTGAACACTGTGGATCCTAGTCTGAGTGTTGTCTGAACACTGTGGATCCTAGTCTGAGTGTTGTCTGAACACTGTGGATCCTAGTCTGAGTGTTGTGTGGACACTGTGGTCCTAGTCTGAGTGTTGGGTCTGAACACTGGGTGGATCCTAGTCTGAGTGTTGTCTGAACACTGTGGATCCTAGTCTGAGTGTTGTCTAAACACTGTGGATCCTAGTCTGAGTGTTGTCTGACACTGTGGTCCTAGTCTGGAGTGTTGTCTGGACACTGTGGTCCTAGTCTGAGTGTTGTCTGAACACTGTGGTCCTAGTCTGAGTGTTGTCTGGACACTCGTGGTCCTAGTCTGAGTGTTGTCTGAACACTGTGGTCCTAGTCTGAGTGTTGTCTGAACACTGTGGATCCTAGTCTGAGGTTGTCTGAACACTGTGGTCCTAGTCTGAGTGTTGTCTGAACACTGTGATCCTAGTCTGAGTGTTGTCTGAACACCGTGGTCCTAGTCTGAGGTTGTCTGAACACTGTGGTCCTAGTCTGAGTGTTGTCTGAACACTGCGGGCTGAGTGTTGTCTGAACACTGTGGATCCTAGTCTGAGTGTTGTCTGAACACTGTGGATCCTAGTAGTGTGTTGTCTGAGTGGTCCTAGTCTGAGTGCTGTCTGACACTGTGGTCCTAGTCTGAGTGTTGTCTGCACTGTGATCCTAGTCTGAGTGTTGTCTGAACACTGTGGATCCTAGTCTGAGTGTTGTCTGGACACTGTGTATCCTAGTCTGAGTGTTGTCTGAACACTGTGGATCCTAGTCTGAGTGTTGTCTGAACACTGTGGGCTGAGGTTGGTTCGAACACTGTGGATCCTAGTCTGAGTGTTGTCTGAACACTGTGGATCCTAGTCTGAGGTTGTCTGGACACTGTGGCCCTCCCCTAGTCTGAGTGTTGTCTGAACATCAGGATCCTAGTCTGAGTGTTGTCTGAACACTGTGGATCCTAGTCTGAGTGTTGTCTGAACACTGTGGTCCTAGTCTGAGTGTTGTCTGAACACTGTGGATCCTAGTCTGAGTGTTGTCTGAACACTGTGGTCCTAGTCTGAGTGTTGTCTGAACACTGTGGATCCTAGTCTGAGTGTTGTCTGAACACTGTGGATCCTAGTCTGAGTGTTGTCTGAACACTGTGGATCCTAGTCTGAGTGTTGTCTGAACACTGTGGATCCTAGTCTGAGTGTTGTCTGAACACTGTGGTCCTAGTCTGAGTGTTGTCTGAACACTGTGGATCCTAGTCTGAGTGTTGTCTGAACACTGTGGTCCTAGTCTGAGTGTTGTCTGAACACTGTGGGCTGAGTGTTGTCTGAACACTGTGGGCTGAGTGTTGTCTGAACACTGTGGGCTGAGTGTTGTCTGAACACTGTGGATCCTAGTCTGAGTGTTGTCTGAACACTGTGGATCCTAGTCTGAGTGTTGTCTGAACACTGTGGATCCTAATCTGAGTGTTGTCTGAACACTGTGGATCCTAGTCTTAGTGTTGTCTGAACACTGTGGTCCTAGTCTGAGTGTTGTCTGAACACTGTGGTCCTAGTCTGAGTGTTGTCTGAACACTGTGGGCTGAGTGTTGTCTGAACACTGTGGGCTGAGTGTTGTCTGAACACTGTGGGCTGAGTGTTGTCTGAACACTGTGGGCTGAGTGTTGTCTGAACACTGTGGGCTGAGTGTTGTCTGAACACTGTGGGCTGAGTGTTGTCTGAACACTGTGGGCTGAGTGTTGTCTGAACACTGTGGTCCTAGTCTGAGTGTTGTCTGAACACTGTGGATCCTAGTCTGAGTGTTGTCTGAACACTGTGGTCCTAGTCTGAGTGTTGTCTGAACACTGTGGATCCTAGTCTGAGTGTTGTCTGAACACTGTGGTCCTAGTCTGAGTGTTGTCTGAACACTGTGGTCCTAGTCTGAGTGTTGTCTGAACACTGTGGATCCTAGTCTGAGTGTTGTCTGAACACTGTGGATCCTAGTCTGAGTGTTGTCTGAACACTGTGGATCCTAGTCTGAGTGTTGTGTGGACACTGTGGTCCTAGTCTGAGTGTTGTCTGAACACTGTGGATCCTAGTCTGAGTGTTGTCTGAACACTGTGGATCCTAGTCTGAGTGTTGTCTAAACACTGTGGATCCTAGTCTGAGTGTTGTCTGGACACTGTGGTCCTAGTCTGAGTGTTGTCTGGACACTGTGGTCCTAGTCTGAGTGTTGTCTGAACACTGTGGTCCTAGTCTGAGTGTTGTCTGGACACTGTGGTCCTAGTCTGAGTGTTGTCTGAACACTGTGGTCCTAGTCTGAGTGTTGTCTGAACACTGTGGATCCTAGTCTGAGTGTTGTCTGAACACTGTGGTCCTAGTCTGAGTGTTGTCTGAACACTGTGATCCTAGTCTGAGTGTTGTCTGAACACCGTGGTCCTAGTCTGAGTGTTGTCTGAACACTGTGGTCCTAGTCTGAGTGTTGTCTGAACACTGTGGGCTGAGTGTTGTCTGAACACTGTGGATCCTAGTCTGAGTGTTGTCTGAACACTGTGGATCCTAGTCTGAGTGTTGTCTGGACACTGTGGTCCTAGTCTGAGTGTTGTCTGAACACTGTGGATCCTAGTCTGAGTGTTGTCTGAACACTGTGGATCCTAGTCTGAGTGTTGTCTGAACACTGTGGATCCTAGTCTGAGTGTTGTCTGAACACTGTGGATCCTAGTCTGAGTGTTGTCTGAACACTGTGGATCCTAGTCTGAGTGTTGTCTGAACACTGTGGTCCTAGTCTGAGTGTTGTCTGAACACTGTGGATCCTAGTCTGAGTGTTGTCTGAACACTGTGGATCCTAGTCTGAGTGTTGTCTGAACACTGTGGTCCTAGTCTGAGTGTTGTCTGAACACTGTGGATCCTAGTCTGAGTGTTGTCTGAACACTGTGGATCCTAGTCTGAGTGTTGTCTGAACACTGTGGATCCTAGTCTGAGTGTTGTCTGAACACTGTGGATCCTAGTCTGAGTGTTGTCTGAACACTGTGGATCCTAGTCTGAGTGTTGTCTGAACACTGTGGATCCTAGTCTGAGTGTTGTCTGAACACTGTGGATCCTAGTCTGAGTGTTGTCTGAACACTGTGGTCCTAGTCTGAGTGTTGTCTGAACACTGTGGATCCTAGTCTGAGTGTTGTCTGAACACTGTGGTCCTAGTCTGAGTGTTGTCTGAACACTGTGGGCTGAGTGTTGTCTGAACACTGTGGGCTGAGTGTTGTCTGAACACTGTGGGCTGAGTGCTGTCTCGAACACTCGTGGGCTGAGTGTTGTCTGAACACTGTGGGCTGAGGTCTGCACCACTGGGGCCGAGTGTTGTCTGAACACTGTGGTCCTAGTCTGAGTGTTGTCTGAACACTGTGGATCCTAGTCTGAGTGTTGTCTGAACACTGTGGATCCTAGTCTGAGTGTTGTCTGAACACTGTGGATCCTAGTCTGAGTGTTGTCTGAACACTGTGGTCCTAGTCTGAGTGTTGTCTGAACACTGTGGTCCTAGTCTGAGTGTTGTCTGAA
>NW_027036982.1:0-16812 GCF_034236695.1 Oncorhynchus nerka | reverse complement strand
TGTTCAATCAGCCTAGTGGTTAGAGTGTTGGACCTGTTCAATCAGCCTAGTGGTTAGAGTGTTGGACTTGTGTTGGACCTGTTCAATCAGCCTAGTGGTTAGAGTGTTGGACCTGTTCAATCAGCCTAGTGGTTAGAGTGTTGGACCTGTTCCATCAGCCTAGTGGTTAGAGTGTTGGACTTGTGTTGGACCTGTTCAATCAGCCTAGTGGTTAGAGTGTTGGACCTGTTCAATCAGCCTAGTGGTTAGAGTGTTGGACCTGTTCCATCAGCCTAGTGGTTGAAGTGTTGGACTTGTGTTGGACCTGTTCAATCAGCCTAGTGGTTAGAGTGTTGGACCTGCTCAAGTGTTGGACTTGTGTTTGGACCTGTTCAATCAGCCTAGTGGTTAGAGTGTTGGACCTGTTCCATCAGCCTAGTGGTTAGAGTGTTGGACTTGTGTTGGACCTGTTCAATCAGCCTAGTGGTTAGAGTGTTGGACCTGTTCAATCAGCCTAGTGGTTGTTTGGACCTGTTCCATCAGCCTAGTGGTTAGAGTGTTGGACTTGTGGACCTGTTCAATCAGCCTAGTGGTTAAGAGTGTTGGACTTGTGTTGGACCTGTTCAATCAGCCTATTAGTTAGAGTGTTGGACCTGTTCCATCAGCCTAGTGGTTAGAGTGTTGGACTTGTGTTGGACCCTGTTCAATCAGCCTAGTGGTTAGATGTTGGACTTGTGTTGGACTGTTCAATCAGCCTAGTGGTTAGAGTGTTGGACCTGCTCAATCAACTAGTGGTTAGAGTGTTGAGGACCTGATCAATCAGCCTAGTGGTTAAGTGTTGGACCTGTTCAATCAGCCTAGTGGTTAGAGTGTTGGACCTGTTCCATCGCTAGTGGTTAGAGTGTTGGACCTGCTCAATCGCCTAGTGGTTAGATGTTGGACCTGTTCCAATCAGCTTGTGTTTAAGTGTTGGACCTGTTATCGGCCTAGTGGTTAGAGTGTTGGACCTGCTCAATCGGCACAGTAGTTAAGAGTGTTGGACCGCCAACAGCCTAGTGGTTAGAGTGTTGGACCTGTTCAATCAGCCTAGTGGTTAGAGTGTTGGACCTGTTCCATCAGCCTAGTGGTTAGAGTGTTGGACTTGTGTTGGACCTGTTCAATCAGCCTAGTGGTTAGAGTGTTGGACCTGTTCCATCAGCCTAGTGGTTAGAGTGTTGGACTTGTGTTGGACCTGTTCAATCAGCCTAGTGGTTAGAGTGTTGGACTTGTGTTGGACCTGTTCAATCAGCCTAGTGGTTAGAGTGTTGGACCTGTTCCATCAGCCTAGTGGTTAGAGTGTTGGACTTGTGTTGGACCTGTTCAATCAGCCTAGTGGTTAGAGTGTTGGACCTGTTCAATCAGCCTAGTGGTTAGAGTGTTGGACCTGTTCCATCAGCCTAGTGGTTAGAGTGTTGGACTTGTGTTGGACCTGTTCAATCAGCCTAGTGGTTAGAGTGTTGGACTTGTGTTGGACCTGTTCAATCAGCCTAGTGGTTAGAGTGTTGGACCTGTTCCATCAGCCTAGTGGTTAGAGTGTTGGACTTGTGTTGGACCTGTTCAATCAGCCTAGTGGTTAGAGTGTTGGACCTGTTCAATCAGCCTAGTGGTTAGAGTGTTGGACCTGTTCAATCAGCCTAGTGGTTAGAGTGTTGGACCTGTTCAATCAGCCTAGTGGTTAGAGTGTTGGACCTGTTCAATCAGCCTAGTGGTTAGAGTGTTGGACCTGTTCCATCAGCCTAGTGGTTAGAGTGTTGGACCTGCTCAATCAGCCTAGTGGTTAGAGTGTTGGACCTGTTCAATCAGCCTAGTGGTTAGAGTGTTGGACCTGTTCAATCAGCCTAGTGGTTAGAGTGTTGGACCTGTTCAATCAGCCTAGTGGTTAGAGTGTTGGACCTGTTCCATCAGCCTAGTGGTTAGAGTGTTGGACTTGTGTTGGACCTGTTCAATCAGCCTAGTGGTTAGAGTGTTGGACCTGTTCAATCAGCCTAGTGGTTAGAGTGTTGGACTTGTGTTGGACCTCAATCAGCCTAGTGGTTAGAGTGTTGGGCCTGTTCCATCAGCCTAGTGGTTAGGGTTGGATTGTTGACCTGTTCAATCAGCCTAGTGGTTAGAGTGTTGGACCTGTTCAATCAGCCTAGTGGTTAGAGTGTTGGACCTGTTCAATCAGCCTAGTAGTTAGAGTATTGGACTTGTGTTGGACACCATTCCAATCAACCTGATGGTTGAGTGTTGGACTTGTGTTGGACCTGTTCAATCGCTTAGTGAGTTTAGAGTGTTGGACCTGTTCCATCAGCCTAGTGGTTAGAGTGTTTGGACTTGTGTTGGACCTGTTCCAATCAGCCTAGTGGTTAGAGTGTTGAATGACTTGTGTTGGACCTGTTCAATCAGCTAGTGGTTACGTGTTGGGCCGGCTCAATCGCTAGTGGTTAGAGTGTTGGACCTGATCAATCCCAGCCTAGTGGTTAGAGTGTTGGACCTGTTCAATCAGCCTAGTGGTTAGAGTGTTGGACTTGTGTTGGACCTGTTCAATCAGCCTAGTGGTTAGAGTGTTGGACTTGTGTCTGGCCTGTTCAATCAGCCTAGTGGTTAGAGTGTTGGACCTGTTCAATCAGCCTAGTGGTTAGAGTGTTGGACCTGTTCAATCAGCCTAGTGGTTAGAGTGTTGGACCTGCTCAATCAGCCTAGTGGTTAGAGTGTTGGACCTGTTCAATCAGCCTAGTGGTTAGAGTGTTGGACCTGCTCAATCAGCCTAGTGGTTAGAGTGTTGGACCTGTTCAATCAGCCTAGTGGTTAGAGTGTTGGACTTGTGTTGGACCTGTTCAATCAGCCTAGTGGTTAGAGTGTTGGACCTGTTCAATCAGCCTAGTGGTTAGAGTGTTGGACCTGTTCAATCAGCCTAGTGGTTAGAGTGTTGGACTTGTGTTGGACCTGTTCAATCAGCCTAGTGGTTAGAGTGTTGGACTTGTGTTGGACCTGTTCAATCAGCCTAGTGGTTAGAGTGTTGGACCTGTTCAATCAGCCTAGTGGTTAGAGTGTTGGACCTGTTCAATCAGCCTAGTGGTTAGAGTGTTGGACCTGTTCAATCAGCCTAGTGGTTAGAGTGTTGGACCTGCTCAATCAGCCTAGTGGTTAGAGTGTTGGACCTGTTCAATCAGCCTAGTGGTTAGAGTGTTGGACTTGTGTTGGACCTGTTCAATCAGCCTAGTGGTTAGAGTGTTGGACTTGTGTTGGACCTGTTCAATCAGCCTAGTGGTTAGAGTGTTGGACCTGTTCAATCAGCCTAGTGGTTAGAGTGTTGGACCTGTTCAATCAGCCTAGTGGTTAGAGTGTTGGACCTGTTCAATCAGCCTAGTGGTTAGAGTGTTGGACCTGTTCAATCAGCCTAGTGGTTAGAGTGTTGGACCTGTTCAATCAGCCTAGTGGTTAGAGTGTTGGACTTGTGTTGGACCTGTTCAATCAGCCTAGTGGTTAGAGTGTTGGACCTGTTCAATCAGCCTAGTGGTTAGAGTGTTGGACCTGTTCAATCAGCCTAGTGGTTAGAGTGTTGGACCTGTTCAATCAGCCTAGTGGTTAGAGTGTTGGACCTGTTCAATCAGCCTAGTGGTTAGAGTGTTGGACTTGTGTTGGACCTGTTCAATCAGCCTAGTGGTTAGAGTGTTGGACCTGTTCAATCAGCCTAGTGGTTAGAGTGTTGGACCTGTTCAATCAGCCTAGTGGTTAGAGTGTTGGACCTGTTCAATCAGCCTAGTGGTTAGAGTGTTGGACCTGTTCAATCAGCCTAGTGGTTAGAGTGTTGGACCTGTTCAATCAGCCTAGTGGTTAGAGTGTTGGACCTGTTCAATCAGCCTAGTGGTTAGAGTGTTGGACTTGTGTTGGACCTGTTCAATCAGCCTAGTGGTTAGAGTGTTGGACCTGTTCAATCAGCCTAGTGGTTAGAGTGTTGGACCTGTTCAATCAGCCTAGTGGTTAGAGTGTTGGACCTGTTCAATCAGCCTAGTGGTTAGAGTGTTGGACCTGTTCAATCAGCCTAGTGGTTAGAGTGTTGGACCTGTTCAATCAGCCTAGTGGTTAGAGTGTTGGACTTGTGTTGGACCTGTTCAATCAGCCTAGTGGTTAGAGTGTTGGACTTGTGTTGGACCTGTTCAATCAGCCTAGTGGTTAGAGTGTTGGACCTGTTCAATCAGCCTAGTGGTTAGAGTGTTGGACCTGTTCAATCAGCCTAGTGGTTAGAGTGTTGGACCTGTTCAATCAGCCTAGTGGTTAGAGTGTTGGACCTGTTCAATCAGCCTAGTGGTTAGAGTGTTGGACCTGTTCAATCAGCCTAGTGGTTAGAGTGTTGGACTTGTGTTGGACCTGTTCAATCAGCCTAGTGGTTAGAGTGTTGGACCTGTTCAATCAGCCTAGTGGTTAGAGTGTTGGACCTGTTCAATCAGCCTAGTGGTTAGAGTGTTGGACCTGTTCAATCAGCCTAGTGGTTAGAGTGTTGGACCTGTTCAATCAGCCTAGTGGTTGGTGTTGGACCTGTTCAATCAACACAATTGGTTGGTTAAGTCATTGGACCTGTTCCATCAGCTGGTGGTTAGAGTGTTGGACCTGTAATCGGCCTGAAGTGGTTAAGTGTTGGACCCCTGTTCGTCAACTAGTGTTAAGTGTTGGACCTGTTCCATCCCAACCTAGTGGTTAGAGTATTGGGCCTGCTCCAATCAGCCTAGTAGTTGAAGTGTTGGACCTGCTCCCAACAGCTAAATAGTTAAGTATTTAGACCTGTTCAATGGCCTAGTAGTTGAAGTGTTGAATGTTCATCGGCTAGTGGTTAGAGTGTTGGACTTGTGTTGGACCTATTCCAATCAGCACAAGTGGTTAGAGTGTTGGACCTGTTCTGTCAGCTGTCGTTAGAGTGTTGGACTTGTATGTTGGACCCATATTTCAATCAACTAGTAGTTAGAAGTGTTGGACCTGTTCAATCAGCCTAGTGTTGACCTGTTCATCAACCCAATGTGAATTTGATGTTAGACCTGTTCCATCCCTAGCTTAGAGTGTTAGACCTGCTTCAGACTTGGTTAGAGTGTTAGGACCTGCTCCATCAACCTAGTGATTAGAGTGTTGGACCTGTTCAATCAGCTAGTGGTTAGAGTGTTGGACCTGTTCCATCAGCCTAGTGGTTAGAGTGTTGGACTTGTGTTGGACCTGTTCAATCAGCCTAGTGGTTAGAGTGTTGGACCTGTTCCATCTTGTGTTTGGACTTGTGTTTAGGACCTGTTCAGTCAGCCTAGTGAGTTAGAGTGTTGGACCTGTTCAATCAGCCTAGTGGTTAGAGTGTTGGACCTGTTCCATCAGCCTAGCCTTAGTGTGTTAGACCTGCTCAATCAGTGTTGGACCTGTTCAATCAGCCTTGGTTAGAGTGTTGGACTTGTGTTGGACCTGTTCAATCAGCCTGAGTGGTTAGAGTGTTGGACCTGTTCCATCAGCTAGTGGTTAGCGTGTTGGACCTGCTCAATCAGCCTAGTGGTTAGAGTGTTGGACCTGTTCAATCAGCCTAGTGGTTAGAGTGTTCAGCCTAGTGGTTAGAGTGTTGGACCTGTTCAATCAGCCTGGTGTTTAGAGTGTTGGACCTGTTCCATCAGCCTTCCATCAGCCTAGTGGTTAGAGTGTTGGACCTGTTCCATCAGCTAGTGGTTAGAGTGTTGGACTTGTGTTGGACCTGTTCAATCAGCTAGTGGTTAGAGTGTTGGACTTGTGTTGGACCTGTTCAATCAGCCTAGTTTAGAGTGTTGGACCTGTTCAATCAGCCTAGTGGTTAGAGTGTTGGACCTGTTCCATCAGCCTAGTGGTTAGAGTGTTGGACTTGTGTTGGACCTGTTCAATCAGCCTAGTGGTTAGAGTGTTGGACCTGTTCAATCAGCCTAGTGGTTAGGTGTTTGACCTGTTCAATCAGCCTGTGGTTAGACCTTGGACCTGTTCAATCAGCCTAGTGGTTAGAGTGTTGGACTTGTGTTGGACCTGTTCAATCAGCCTAGTTAGGTTAGAGTGTTGGACCTGTTCAATCAGCCTAGTGGTTAGAGTGTTGGACCTGTTCAATCAGCCTAGTGGTTAGAGTGTTGGACTTGTGTTGGACCTGTTCAATCAGCCTAGTGGTTACCTGTTCAATCAGCCTGAGTGTTGGACCTGTTCCATCAGCCTAGTGGTTAGAGTGTTGGACTTGTGTTGGACCTGTTCAATCAGCCTAGTGGTTAGAGTGTTGGACTTGTTTGGACCAATCAGCCTAGTGGTTAGAGTGGCCTAGTGGTTAGAGTGTTGGACCTGCTGCCTAGTGGTTAGAGTGTTGGACCTGTTCAATCAGCCTAGTGGTTAGAGTGTTGGACTTGTAGTTTAGAGACCTGTTCAATCAGCCTAGTGGTTAGAGTGTTGGACCTGTTCAATCAGCCTAGTGTTTAGAGTGTTGGACCTGTTCCATCAGCCTAGTGGTTAGAGTGTTGGACCTGCTCAATCAGCCTAGTGGTTAGAGTGTTGGACCTGCTCCAACAGCCTAGTGGTTAGAGTGTTGGACCTGTTCAATCAGCCTAGTGGTTAGAGTGTTGGACCTGTTCCATCAGCCTAGTGGTTAGAGTGTTGGACTTGTGTTGGACCTGTTCAATCAGCCTAGTGGTTAGAGTGTTGGACCTGTTCCATCAGCCTAGTGGTTAGAGTGTTGGACTTGTGTTGGACCTGTTCAATCAGCCTAGTGGTTAGTGTTGTGTTTGGACCTGTTCAATCAGCCTAGTGGTTAGAGTGTTGGACCTGTTCAATCAGCCTAGTGGTTAGAGTGTTGGACCTGTTCAATCAGCCTAGTGGTTAGAGTGTTGGACCTGTTCAATCAGCCTAGTGGTTAGAGTGTTGGACCTGTTCCATCAGCCTAGTGGTTAGAGTGTTGGACCCTGTTCAATCAGCCTAGTGGTTAGAGTGTTGGACCTGTTCAATCAGCCTATGGTTAGAGTGTTGGACAGCCTAGTGGTTAGAGTGTTGGACTTGTGTTGGACCTGTTCAATCAGCCTAGTGGTTAGAGTGTTGGACTGTTCAATCAGCCTGTGGTTAGAGTGTTTTGTGTTGGACCTGTTTAATCAGCCTAGTGGTTAGAGTGTTGGACCTGTTCAATCCTGGTTCAGCCTAGTGGTTAGAGTGTTGGACCTGTTCAATCAGCCTAGTGGTTAGAGTGTTGGACCTGTTCAATCAGCCTAGTGGTTAGAGTGTTGGACCTGTTCAATCAGCCTAGTGGTTAGAGTGTTGGACCTGTGCCTAGTGGTTAGGGTGTTGGACCTGTTCAATCAGCCTAGTGGTTAGAGTGTTCAATTGGACCTGTTCAATCAGCCTAGTGGTTAGAGTGTTGGACCTGTTCAATCAGCCTAGTGGTTAGAGTGTTGGACCTGTTCAATCAGTGTTGAGTGTTGGACCTGTTCAATCAGCCTAGTGGTTAGAGTGTTGGACTTGTGTTGGACCTGTTCAATCAGCCTAGTGGTTAGAGTGTTGGACCTGGTTCAATCAGCCTAGTGGTTAGAGTGTTGGACCTGGACCTGTTCAATCAGCCTAGTGGTTAGAGTGTTGGACCTGTTCAATCAGCCTAGTGGTTAGAGTGTTGGACCTGCTCAAACAGCCTAGTGGTTAGGGTGTTGGACCTGTTCAATCAGCCTAGTGGTTAGAGTGTTGGACCTGTTCAATCAGCCTAGTGGTTAGAGTGTTGGACTTGTGTTGGACCTGTTCAATCAGCCTAGTGGTTAGAGTGTTGGACCTGTTCAATCAGCCTAGTGGTTAGAGTGTTGGACCTGTTGGTTAGGTGTTGGACCTGTTCAATCAGCCTAGTGTGTTAGAGTGTTGGACCTGTTCAATCAGCCTAGTGGTTAGAGTGTTGGACCTGCTCAATCAGCCTAGTGGTTAGAGTGTTGGACCTGTTCAATCAGCCTAGTGGTTAGTGTTGGACTTGTGTTGGACCTGTTCAATCAGCCTAGTGGTTAGAGTGTTGGACCTGTTCAATCAGCCTAGTGGTTAGAGTGTTGTTGTGTTGGACCTGTTCAATCAGCCTAGTGGTTAGAGTGTTGGACTTGTGTTGGACCTGTTCAATCAGCCTAGTGGTTAGAGTGTTGGACCTGTTCAATCAGCCTAGTGGTTAGAGTGTTGGACCTGCCTAGTGGTCCTGTTCAATCAGCCTAGTGGTTAGAGTGTTGGACCTGTTCCATCAGCCTAGTGGTTAGGTGTTGGACCTGCTCAATCAGCCTGTTGGACCTGTTCAATCAGCCTAGTGTTTAGAGTGTTGGACCTGTTCCATCAGCCTAGTGGTTAGAGTGTTGGACCTGTTCAATCAGCCTAGTGGTTAGAGTGTTGGACCTGCTCAATCAGCCTAGTGGTTAGAGTGTTGGACCTGTTCAATCAGCCTAGTGGTTAGAGTGTTGGACCTGTTCAATCAGCCTAGTGGTTAGAGTGTTGGACTTGTGTTGGACCTGTTCAATCAGCCTAATCAGCCTAGTGGTTAGAGTGTTGGACCTGTTCAATCAGCCTAGTGGTTAGAGTGTTGGACCTGTTCAATCAGCCTAGTGGTTAGAGTGTTGGACTTGTGTTGGACCTGTTCAATCAGCCTAGTGGTTAGAGTGTTGGACCTGTTCAATCAGCCTAGTGGTTAGAGTGTTTTTACCTGTTCAATCAGCCTAGTGGTTAGAGTGTTGGACCTGTTCAATCAGCCTAGTGTTAGAGTGTTGGACCTGTTCCATCAGCCTAGTGGTTAGAGTGTTGGACTTGTGTTGGACCTGTTCAAGTGGTTAGAGTGTTGGACCTGTTCAATCAGCCTAGTGGTTAGAGTGTTGGACCTGTTCAATCAGCCTAGTGGTTAGAGTGTTGGACCTGTTCAATCAGCCTAGTGGTTAGAGTGTTGGACTTGTGTTGGACCTGTTCAATCAGCCTAGTGGTTAGAGTGTTGGACCTGTTCAATCAGCCTAGTGGTTAGAGTGTTGGACCTGTTCAATCAGCCTAGTGGTTAGAGTGTTGGACCTGTTCAATCAGCCTAGTGGTTAGAGTGTTGGACCTGTTCAATCAGCCTAGTGGTTAGAGTGTTGGACCTGTTCAATCAGCCTTGTGTTGGACCTGTTCAATCAGCCTAGTGGTTAGTTTGGACCTAATCAGTGTGTTAGAGTGTTGGACCTGTTCAATCAGCCTAGTGGTTAGAGTGTTGGACTGTGTGTTTAGGTGTTGGACCTGTTCAATCAGCCTAGTGGTTAGAGTGTTGGACCTGTTCAATCAGCCTAGTGGTTAGAGTGTTGGACCTGCTCAATCAGCCTAGTGGTGTTGGACCTGTTCAATCAGTGTTGGTTGGACCTGTTCAATCAGCCTAGTGGTTAGAGTGTTGGACCTGTTCAATCAGCCTAGTGGTTAGAGTGTTGGACCTGTTCAATCAGCCTAGTGGTTAGAGTGTTGGACCTGTTCAATCAGCCTAGTGGTTAGAGTGTTGGACCTGCTCAATCAGCCTAGTGGTTAGAGTGTTGGACCTGTTCAATCAGCCTAGTGGTTAGAGTGTTGGACCTGTTCAATCAGCCTAGTGGTTAGAGTGTTGGACCTGTTCAATCAGCCTCAGCCTGTTCAATCAGCCTGGTTAGAGTGTTGGTTAGAGTGTTGGACCTGTTCAATCAGCCTAGTGGTTAGAGTGTTGGACTTGTGTCAATCAGCCTAGTGTTAGCCTAGTGGTTAGAGTGTTGGACCTGTTCAATCAGCCTAGTGGTTAGAGTGTTGGACCTGTTCAATCAGCCTAGTGGTTAGAGTGTTGGACCTGTTCAATCAGCCTAGTGGTTAGAGTGTTGGACTTGTGTTGGACCTGTTCAATCAGCCTAGTGGTTAGAGTGTTGGACCTGTTCAATCAGCCTAGTGGTTAGAGTGTTTTTACCTGTTCAATCAGCCTAGTGGTTAGAGTGTTGGACCTGTTCAATCAGC
This sequence comes from Oncorhynchus nerka, assembly GCF_034236695.1. Classification (NCBI taxonomy): domain Eukaryota; kingdom Metazoa; phylum Chordata; class Actinopteri; order Salmoniformes; family Salmonidae; genus Oncorhynchus; species Oncorhynchus nerka. The sequence continues at coordinate 6,849 of NW_027036982.1, read as the reverse complement.
CTAGTGGTTAGAGTGTTGGACCTGTTCAATCAGCCTTGGTTGGACCTGTTCAATCAGCCTAGTGGTTAGAGTGTTGGACCTGTTCAATCAGCCTAGTGGTTAGAGTGTTGGACCTGTTCAATCAGCCTAGTGTTGAGTGTTGGACCTGTTCAATCAGCCTAGTGGTTAGAGTGTTGGACCTGTTCAATCAGCCTAGTGGTTAGAGTGTTGGACCTGTTCAATCAGCCTAGTGGTTAGAGTGTTGGACCTGTTCAATCAGCCTAGTGGTTAGAGTGTTGGACCTGTTCAATCAGCCTAGTGGTTAGAGTGTTGGACTTGTGTCTTGACCTGTTCAATCAGCCTAGTGGTTAGAGTGTTGGACCTGTTCAATCAGCCTAGTGGTTAGAGTGTTGGACCTGTTCAATCAGCCTAGTGGTTAGAGTGTTGGACTTGTGTTGGACCTGTTCAATCAGCCTAGTGGTTAGAGTGTTGGACCTGTTCAATCAGCCTAGTGGTTAGAGTGTTGGACCTGTTCAATCAGCCTAGTGGTTAGAGTGTTGGACCTTGTGTTGGACCTGTTCAATCAGCCTAGTGGTTAGAGTGTTGGACCTGTTCAATCAGCCTAGTGGTTAGAGTGTTGGACCTGTTCAATCAGCCTAGTGGTTAGAGTGTTGGACCTGTTCAATCAGCCTAGTGGTTAGAGTGTTGGACCTGTTCAATCAGCCTAGTGGTTAGAGTGTTGGACCCTGTTCAATCAGCCTAGTGGTTAGAGTTGTTGGACCTGTTCAATCAGCCTAGTGGTTAGAGTGTTGGACCTGTTCCATCAGCCTAGTGGTTAGAGTGTTGGACCTGTTCAATCAGCCTAGTGGTTAGAGTGTTGGACCTGTTCAATCAGCCTAGTGGTTAGAGTGTTGGACCTGTTCCATCAGCCTAGTGGTTAGAGTGTTGGACTTGTGTTGGACCTGTTCAATCAGCCTAGTGGTTAGAGTGTTGGACTTGTGTTGGACCTGTTCAATCAGCCTAGTGGTTAGAGTGTTGGACCTGCTCAATCAGCCTAGTGGTTAGAGTGTTGGACCTGTTCAATCAGCCTAGTGGTTAGAGTGTTGGACCTGTTCAATCAGCCTAGTGGTTAGAGTGTTGGACCTGTTCCATCAATCAGCCTAGTGGTTAGAGTGTTGGACCTGTTCAATCAGCCTAGTGTTTAGAGTGTTGGACCTGTTCCATCAGCCTAGTGGTTAGAGTGTTGGACCTGCTCAATCAGCCTAGTGGTTAGAGTGTTGGACCTGCTCAAACAGCCTAGTGGTTAGAGTGTTGGACCTGTTCAATCAGCCTAGTGGTTAGAGTGTTGGACCTGTTCCATCAGCCTAGTGGTTAGAGTGTTGGACTTGTGTTGGACCTGTTCAATCAGCCTAGTGGTTAGAGTGTTGGACCTGTTCCATCAGCCTAGTGGTTAGAGTGTTGGACTTGTGTTGGACCTGTTCAATCAGCCTAGTGGTTAGAGTGTTGGAGTGTTGGACCTGTTCCAATCAGCCTAGTGGTTAGAGTGTTGGACTTGTGTTGGACCTGTTCAATCAGCCTAGTGGTTAGAGTGTTGGACCTGTTCAATCAGCCTAGTGGTTAGAGTGTTGGACCTGTTCAATCAGCCTAGTGGTTAGAGTGTTGGACCTGTTAGAGTGTTGTGTGTTGGACCTGTTCAATCAGCCTAGTGGTTAGAGTGTTGGACCTGTCAGCCTAGTGGTTAGAGTGTTGGACCTGCTCAATCAGCCTAGTGGTTAGAGTGTTGGACCTTTCAATCAGCCTAGTGGTTAGAGTGTTGGACCTGTTCAATCAGCCTAGTGGTTAGAGTGTTGGACTTGTTGGACCTGTTCAATCAGCCTAGTGGTTAGAGTGTTGGACCTGCTCAATCAGCCTTGGTTAGAGTGTTGGACCTGTTCAATCAGCCTAGTGGTTAGAGTGTTGGACTTGTGTTGGACCTGTTCAATCAGCCTAGTGGTTAGAGTGTTTGGACCTGTTCAATCAGCCTAGTGGTTAGAGTGTTGGACCTAGTGTGTTAGAGTGTTGGACCTGTTCAATCAGCCTAGTGGTTAGAGTGTTGGACCTGTTCAATCAGCCTAGTGGTTAGAGTGTTGGACCTGTTCAATCAGCCTAGTGGTTAGAGTGTTGGACCTGTTCAATCAGCCTAGTGGTTAGAGTGTTGGACCTGTTCAATCAGCCTAGTGGTTAGAGTGTTGGACCTGTTCAATCAGCCTAGTGGTTAGAGTGTTGGACCTGTTCAATCAGCCTAGTGGTTAGAGTGTTGGACCTGTTCAATCAGCCTAGTGGTTAGAGTGTTGGACTGTTCAATCAGCCTAGTGGTTAGAGTGTTGGACCTCAATCAGCCTAGTGGTTAGAGTGTTGGACCTGTTCAATCAGCCTAGTGGTTAGAGTGTTGGACCTGTTTCAATCAGCCTAGTGGTTAGAGTGTTGGACCTGCTTCAATCAGCCTAGTGGTTAGGTGTTGGACCTGTTCAATCAGCCTAGTGGTTAGAGTGTTGGACCTGTTCAATCAGCCTAGTGGTTAGAGTGTTGGACTTGTGTTGGACCTGTTCAATCAGCCTAGTGGTTAGAGTGTTGGACTTGTGTTGGACCTGTTCAATCAGCCTAGTGGTTAGAGTGTTGGACCTGTTCAATCAGCCTAGTGGTTAGAGTGTTGGACCTGTTCAATCAGCCTAGTGGTTAGAGTGTTGGACCTGTGTGGTTAGAGTGTTGGACCTGTTCAATCAGCCTAGTGGTTAGAGTGTTGGACCTGTTCAATCAGCCTAGTGGTTAGAGTGTTGGACCTGCTCAATCAGCCTAGTGGTTAGAGTGTTGGACCTGTTCAATCAGCCTAGTGGTTAGAGTGTTGGACCTGTTCAATCAGCCTAGTGGTTAGAGTGTTGGACTTGTGTTGGACCTGTTCAATCAGCCTAGTGGTTAGAGTGTTGGACCTGTTCAATCAGCCTAGTGGTTAGAGTGTTGGACTTGTGTTGGACCTGTTCAATCAGCCTAGTGGTTAGAGTGTTGGACTTGTGTTGGACCTGTTCAATCAGCCTAGTGGTTAGAGTGTTGGACCTGTTCAATCAGCCTAGTGGTTAGAGTGTTGGACTTGTGTTGGACCTGTTCAATCAGCCTAGTGGTTAGAGTGTTGGACCCTGTTCAATCAGCCTAGTGGTTAGAGTGTTGGACCTGTTCAATCAGCCTAGTGGTTAGAGTGTTGGACCTGTTCAATCAGCCTAGTGGTTAGAGTGTTTTTACCTGTTCAATCAGCCTAGTGGTTAGAGTGTTGGACCTGTTCAATCAGCCTAGTGGTTAGAGTGTTGGACCTGTTCAATCAGCCTAGTGGTTAGAGTGTTGGACCTGTTCAATCAGCCTAGTGGTTAGAGTGTTGGACCTGTTCAATCAGCCTAGTGGTTAGAGTGTTGGACCTGCTTAATCAGCCTAGTGGTTAGAGTGTTGGACCTGTTCAATCAGCCTAGTGGTTAGGTGTTGGACTTGTGTTGGACCTGTTCAATCAGCCTAGTGGTTAGAGTGTTGGACCTGTTCAATCAGCCTAGTGGTTAGAGTGTTGGACCTGTGTTGACCTGTTCTGTTCAATCAGCCTAGTGGTTAGAGTGTTGGACTTGTGTTGAGTGTTGGACCTGTTCAATCAGCCTAGTGGTTAGAGTGTTGGACCTGTTCAATCAGCCTAGTGGTTAGAGTGTTGGACCTGCTGTGTGGTTAGAGTGTTGGACCTGTTCAATCAGCCTAGTGGTTAGAGTGTTGGACCTGTTCAATCAGCCTAGTGGTTAGAGTGTTGGACCTGCCTGTTCAATCAGCCTAGTGGTTAGAGTGTTGGACCTGTTCCATCAGCCTAGTGGTTAGAGTGTTGGACCTGTTCAATCAGCCTGTTCAATCAGCCTAGTGGTTAGAGTGTTGGACCTGTTCAATCAGCCTAGTGGTTAGAGTGTTGGACCTGTTCAATCAGCCTAGTGGTTAGAGTGTTGGACTTGTGTTGGACCTGTTCAATCAGCCTTGGTTACCTGTTCAATCAGCCTAGTGGTTAGAGTGTTGGACCTGTTCAATCAGCCTAGTGGTTAGAGTGTTGGACCCTGTTCAATCAGCCTAGTGGTTAGAGTGTTGGACCTGTTCAATCAGCCTAGTGGTTAGAGTGTTGGACCTGTTCAATCAGCCTAGTGGTTAGAGTGTTGGACCTGTTCAATCAGCCTAGTGGTTAGAGTGTTGGACCTGTTCCTGTTCAATCAGCCTAGTGGTTAGAGTGTTGAGTGTTGGACTTTCAATCAGTGTGGTTAGGTGGACCTGTTCAATCAGCCTAGTGGTTAGAGTGTTGGACCTGTTCAATCAGCCTAGTGGTTAGAGTGTTGGACTGTTCAATCAGCCTAGTGGTTAGGTGTTCTGTTGAGTGTTGACCTGTTCAATCAGCCTAGTGGTTAGAGTGTTGGACTTTCAATCAGTGTTTAGAGTGTTGGACCTGTTCAATCAGCCTAGTGGTTAGAGTGTTGGACCTGTTCAATCAGCCTAGTGGTTAGAGTGTTGGACTTGTGTTGGACCTGTTCCATCAGCCTAGTGGTTAGAGTGTTGGACTTGTGTCGGGCCTGTTCAATCAGCCTAGTGGTTAGAGTGTTGGACTTGCCTGTGGTTAGGACCTGTTCAATCAGCCTAGTGGTTAGTGTTGGACTTGTGTTGGACCTGTTCAATCAGCCTAGTGGTTAGTTGGAGTGTTGGACCTGTTCAATCAGCCTAGTGGTTAGAGTGTTGGACCTGTTCAATCAGCCTAGTGGTTAGAGTGTTTTTACCTGTTCAATCAGCCTAGTGGTTAGAGTGTTGGACCTGTTCAATCAGCCTAGTGGTTAGAGTGTTGGACTTGTGTTGGACCTGTTCAATCAGCCTAGTGGTTAGAGTGTTGGACCTGTTCAATCAGCCTAGTGGTTAGAGTGTTGGACCTGTTCAATCAGCCTAGTGGTTAGGTGTTGACTTGTGTTGGACCTGTTCAATCAGCCTAGTGGTTAGAGTGTTGGACCTGTTCCATCAGCCTAGTGGTTAGAGTGTTGGACTTGTGGACCTGTTCAATCAGCCTAGTGGTTAGTGTTGGAGTGTTGGACCTGTTCAATCAGCCTAGTGGTTAGAGTGTTGGACCTGTTCAATCAGCCTAGTGGTTAGAGTGTTTTTACCTGTTCAATCAGCCTAGTGGTTAGAGTGTTGGACCTGTTCAATCAGCCTAGTGGTTAGAGTGTTGGACCTGTTCAATCAGCCTAGTGGTTAGAGTGTTGGACCTGTTCAATCAGCCTAGTGGTTAGAGTGTTGGACCTGTTCCATCAGTTGTTAGAGTGTTGGACCTGTTCAATCAGCCTAGTGGTTAGTTGGACCTGTTCAATCAGCCTAGTGTTAGAGTGTTGGCCTGTTCAATCAGCCTAGTGGTTAGAGTGTTGGACCTGTTCAATCAGCCTAGTGGTTAGAGTGTTGGACCTGTTCAATCAGCCTAGTGGTTAGAGTGTTGGACCTGGTTAGAGTGTTGGACCTGTTCAATCAGCCTAGTGGTTAGAGAGTGTTGGATGTTCAATCAGCCTAGTGGTTAGAGTGTTGGACCTGTTCAATCAGCCTAGTGGTTAGGTGTTGGACCTGTTCAATCAGCCTAGTGGTTAGAGTGTTGGACTTGTGTTGGACCTGTTCAATCAGCCTAGTGGTTAGTGTTGGACTTGTGTTGGACCTGTTCAATCAGCCTAGTGGTTAGAGTGTTGGACCTGTTCAATCAGCCTAGTGGTTAGAGTGTTGGACCTGTTCAATCAGCCTGTGGTTAGAGTGTTGGACCTGTTCAATCAGCCTAGTGGTTAGAGTGTTGGACTGTTCAATCAGCCTAGTGGTTAGAGTGTTGGACCTGTTCAATCAGCCTAGTGGTTAGAGAGTGTTGGAATCAGCCTAGTGGTTAGAGTTTGGACCTGTTCAATCAGCCTAGTGGTTAGAGTGTTGGACCTGTTCCATCAGCCTAGTGGTTAGAGTGTTGGACTTGTGTTGGACCTGTTCAATCAGCCTAGTGGTTAGAGTGTTGGACTTGTGTTGGACCTGTTCAATCAGCCTAGTGGTTCAATGTTGGACCTGTTCCATCAGCCTAGTGGTTAGAGTGTTGGACTTGTGTTGATCAATCAGCCTAGTGGTTAGAGTGTTGGACCTGTTCAATCAGCCTAGTGGTTAGAGTGTTGGACCTGTTCCATCAGCCTAGTGGTTAGAGTGTTGGACCTGCTCAATCCAGCCTAGTGGTTAGAGTGTTGGACCTGTTCAATCAGCCTAGTGTTCCATCAGAGTGTTGGACTTGTGTTGGACCTGTTCAACAGCCTAGTGAATTGAGTGTTGGACCTGCTCAATCAGCCTAGTGGTTAGAGTGTTGGACCTGTTCCATCAACCTAGTGGTTAGAGTGTTGGACCTGTTCATCCAGCCTAGTGGTTGGAGTGTTGGACCTGTTCAATCAGCCTAGTGGTTAGGTGTTGGACCTGTTCAATCAGCCTAGTGGTTAGAGTATTGGACTTGTGTTGGACCTGTGAACAGCCCTGAGCCTAGTTAGAGTGTTGGACTGCTCAATCAGCCTGTGAATTTAGGGTTGGACCTGTTCAATCAACTAGTGTTTAGGGTGTTGGACCTGTTCCATCAGTGGGTTAGAGTGTTGGACCTGTTCAATCAGCTAAGTAGTTTAGAGTGTTGGACCTGTTCAATCAGCCTAGTGGTTAGAGTGTTGGACTTGTGTTGGACCTGTTCAATCAGCCTAGTGGTTAGAGTGTTGGACCTGTTCCATCAGCCTAGTGGTTAGAGTGTTGGACTTGTGTTGGACCTGTTCAATCAGCCTAGTGGTTAGAGTGTTGGAC
>NW_027036981.1:0-16806 GCF_034236695.1 Oncorhynchus nerka | reverse complement strand
GTGTCCTAATATAAGGTGCTCTCTACCACAGTGTCCTAATATAAGGTGCTCTCTACCACAGTGTCATAATTAAAGATGCTCTCTACCACAGTGTCCTAATATAAGGTGCTCTCTACCACAGTGTCCTAATATAAGATGCTCTCTACCACAGTGTCCTAATATAAGGTGCTCTCTACTAGTGTCCTAATATAAGGTGCTCTCTACCAGTGTCCTAATATACGATGCTCTCTACCACAGTGTCATAAATAAAGATGCTCTCTACCACAGTGTCCTAATATAAGGTGCTCTCTACCACAGTGTCCTAATAAAAGGTGCTCTCTACCACAGTGTCCTAATATAAGGTGCTCTCTACCACCTCTACCACAGTGTCATAATCTAAGGATGCTCTCTACCACAGTGTCCTAATATTAGGTGCTCTCTACCACAGTGTCCTAATAAAAGGTGCTCTCTACCACAGTGTCATAATCTAAAGATGCTCTCTACCACAGTGTCCTAATATTAGGTGCTCTCTACCACAGTGTCCTAATATTAGGTGCTCTCTACCACAGTGTCCTAATATAAGGTGCTCTCTACCACAGTGTCCTAATATACGATGCTCTCTACCACAGTGTCCTAATATTAGGTGCTCTCTACCACAGTGTCGTAATAAAAGGTGCTCTCTACCACAGTGTCCTAATATAAGGTGCTCTCTACCACAGTGTCCTAATAAAAGGTGCTCTCTACCACAGTGTCTTAATATAAGGTGCTCTCTACCACCTCTACCACAGTGTCATAATCTAAGGATGTTCTCTACCACAGTGTCCTAATATAAGGTGCTCTCTACCACAGTGTCCTAATAAAAGGTGCTCTCTACCACAGTGTCCTAATATTAGGTGCTCTCTACCACAGTGTCCTAATATAAGGTGCTCTCTACCACAGTGTCCTAATAAAAGGTGCTCTCTACCACAGTGTCCTAATATAAGGTGCTCTCTACCACCTCTACCACAGTGTCCTAATATAAGGATGCTCTCTACCACACTGTCATAATTTAAGGATGCTCTCTACCACAGTGTCCTAATATAAGGTGCTCTCTACCACAGTGTCATAATTAAAGATGCTCTCTACCACAGTGTCCTAATATAAGGTGCTCTCTACCACAGTGTCCTAATATAAGGTGCTCTCTACCACAGTGTCCTAATATAAGGTGCTCTCTACCACAGTGTCATAATTAAAGATGCTCTCTACCACAGTCTCCTAATATAAGGTGCTCTCTACCACAGTGTCCTAATATAAGGTGCTCTCTACCACAGTGTCATAATTAAAGATGCTCTCTACCACAGTGTCCTAATATAAGGTGCTCTCTACCACAGTGTCATAATTAAAGATGCTCTCTACCACAGTGTTGTAATAAAAGGTGCTCTCTACCACAGTGTCCTAATATAAGGTGCTCTCTACCACAGTGTCCTAATATACGATGCTCTCTACCACAGTGTCCTAATATAAGGTGCTCTCTACCACAGTGTCCTAATATAAGCTGGTGCTCTCTACCACAGTGTCCTAATATACTGATGCTCTCTACCACAGTGTCCTAATATAAGGTGCTCTCTACCACAGTGTCCTAATATTAGGTGCTCTCTACCACATTCCTAATAAAGGTGCTCTTCAATACAGTGTCCTAATATAAGGTGCTCTCTAACACAGTGTCCTAATATAAGATGCTCTCTTCCACAGTGTCAATATTAGGTGCCTCTACCACAGTGTCATAATCTAAGGATGCTCTCTACCACAGTGTCCTAATATAAGGTGCCTTCACAGTGTCCTAATAAAAGGTGCTCTCTACCACAGTGTCCTAATATAAGGTGCTCTTCTACCACTCTACCCAGTGTCATAATCTAAGGATGCTCTCTACCACAGTGTCCTAATATAAGGATGCCTTCTACCACCTCTCTACCACAGTGTCCTAATATAAGGTGCCTCTACCACAGTGTCATAATCTAAGGATGCCTCTATCACAGTGTCCCAATATAAGGTGCCTTCTACCACAGTGTCCTAATATAAGGTGCCTCTACCACAGTGTCATAATTAAATATCTCTACCACAGTGTCGTAATGTTGTAGCTCCTAACAGTGTCCTAATATAGTGCTCTCTACCACAGTGTCCTAATATAAAGGTGCTCTCTACCACAGTGTCTTAATATAAGGTGCTCTCTACCACAGTGTCATAATCTAAGGATGTTCTCTACCAAGCCAGTGTCCTAATATAAGGTGTCCTAATGTCCTAATAAAAGGTGCCTCTACCACAGTGTCCTAATATTAGGTGCCTTCTACCACAGTGACCTAATATAAGGTGCTCTCTACCACAGTGTCCTAATAAAAGGTGCTCTCTACCACAGTGTCTAATATAAGGTGCTCTCTACCACCTCTACCACAGTGTCCTAATATAAGGATGCTCTCTACCCACTGTCATAATTTAAGGATGCTCCTACCACAGTTGTCCTAATATAAGGTGCTCTCTACCACAGTGTCATAATTAAAGATGCTCACTACAAGTGTCCTAATATAAGGTGCTCTCTCTGCCACAGTGTCCTAATATAAGGTGCTCTCTACCACAGTGTCCTAATATAAGGTGCCTCTGCTACAGTGTCATAATTAAAGATGCTCTTCTACCACAGTCCTAATATAAGGTGCTCTCTACCACAGTGTCCTAATATAAGGTGCCTTCTACCACAGTGTCATAATTAAAGATGCTCTACCACAGTGTCCTAATATAAGGTGCTCTCTACCACAGTGTCATAATTAAAGATGCTCTCTACCACAGTGTCGTAATAAAAGGTGCTCTCTACCACAGTGTCCTAATATAAGGTGCTCTCTACCACAGTGTCTAATATACGATGCTCTCTACCACAGTGTCCTAATATAAGGTGCTCTCTACCACAGTGTCAATATAAGGTGCTCTCTACCACAGTGTCCTAATATACGATGCTCTCTACCACAGTGTCCTAATATAAGGTGCTCTCTACCACAGTGTCCTAATGTTAGGTGCTCTCTACCACAGTGTCCTAATATAAGGTGCTCTCTACTACAGTGTCCTAACATACGATGCTCTCTAACACAGTGTCTAATATAAGATGCTCTCTTCCACAGTGTCCTAATATTAGGTGCTCTCTACTACAGTGTCAGGCCAATAAAGGTGCTCTTTACTAAGTGTCCTAATATAAGGTGCCTCTACCACAGTGTCCTAATAAAAGGTGCTCTACCACAGTGTCCTAATATAAGGTGCTCTACCACCTCTACCACAGTGTCATAATCTAAGGATGCTCTCTACCACAGTGTCCTAATATAAGGTGCTCTCTACCACCTCTACCACAGTGTCCTAATATAAGGTGCTCTCTACCACAGTGTCATAATCTAAGGATGCTCTCTACCACAGTGTCCTAATATAAGGTGCTCTCTACCACAGTGTCCTAATATTAGGTGCTCTCTACCACAGTGTCCTAATAAAGGTGCTCTTCTACCACAGTGTCCTAACATAAGGTGCTCTACCACCTCTACCACAGTGTTATAATCTAAGGATGCTCTTACCACACTGTCATAATTTAAGGATGCTCTCTGCCACAGTGTCCTAATAAAAGGTGCTCCACAGAGTATTACAGTGTCCTAATATAAGGTGCTCTCCCACCCCACAGTGTCATAATCTAAGGATGCTCTCTACTACAGTGTCATAATCTAAGGATGCTCTCTACCGTATGACCTAATAGGAAGATGCTCTCTACCACAGTGTCCTAATATAAGGTGCTCTCTACTAGTGTCCTAATATAAGATGCTCTCTTTCCACAGTGTCCGAATATAAGGTGCTCTCTACCACGATGTCCTAATAGAAGATGCTTCCTACCACAGTGTCCTAATATAAGGTGCTCTCTACCAGTGTCCTAATATAAGGTGCTTCTACCAGTGTCCTAATATACGATGCTCTCACCACAGTGTCACAAATAAAGATGCCTCTACCACAGTGTCCAAATATAAGGTGCTCTCTTACCACAGTGTCCTAATATAAGATGCTTCTACCACAGTGTCCTAATATAAAGTGCCCTACTAGTGTCCTAATATAAGGTGCCTCTACAGTGTCCTAATATACGATGCTCTCTACCACAGTGTCCTAATATAAGGTGCTCTACCACAGGTGTCCTAATATAAGGTGCTCTCTACCACAGGATTAATAAAGGTAAGTTCTACCACAGTGTCCTAATACATATGTGCTCTCTACCACAGTGTCCTAATAAAGATGCTCTCTACCACAATGTCCCAATATAAGGTGCTCTCTACCACAGTGTCCTAATATAAGATGCTTCTACCACAGTGTCCTAATATAAGGTGCTGCTCTACCACAGTGTCCTAATAAAGGTGCCTACCACAGTGTCCTAATATAAGGTGCTCTCTACCACAGTGTCCTAATATAAGGTGCTACCACACTTACACAGTGTCATAATCTAAATATGCTCTCTACCACAGTGTCCCAATATAAGGTGCTCTCTACCACAGTGTCCTAATATAAGGTGCTCTCTACCACAGTGTCCTAATATAAGGTGCTCTCTACCACCTCTACCACAGTGTCATAATCTAAGGATGCTTCTAGTGTCATAATTTAAGGATTGCTCTGTCACATAATTAAAGATGTTTCTACAGTGTCCTTATATAAGGTGCTCTCACAGTGTCCTAACATATGTGCTCTCTACCACAGTGTCCTAATTAAATATGCCTTCTACCACAGTGTCCTAATATAAGGTGCTCTCTACCACAGTGCCTAATATATGAAAAGCCTCTTACCACAGTGTCATAATTAAAGATGCTTCTAACAGGTCCTAATGCTCTACCACAGTGTCCTAATATAAGGTGCTCTCTGACCAATAGTGTCACCTGACCTAAAGATGCTCTCTCACCACAGTGACCTAATATAAGGGTGCACCACAGTGTCCTAATATAAGGTGCTCTCTACCACAGTGTCCTAATATAAGGTGCTCTCCTTACCACAGTGTCCTAATATAAGGTGCTCTCTACCACAGTGTCCTAATATAAGGTGCTCTCACCACAGTGTCCTAATATAAGGTGCTTCTACCACAGTGTCCTACCTAACAGTGATAAGGTGCTCTCTACCACAGTGTCCTAATATAAGGTGCTCTCTACCACAGTGTCCTAATATAAGGTGCTCTACCACAGTGTCCTAATATAAGGTGCTCTCACCACAGTGTCCTAATAAGTTGGTGCTCTACAGTGTCCTAATATAAGATGCTGTGTCATAATATAAGATGCTCTCTACCACAGTGTCATAATATAAGATGTTTCTACAGTGTCCTAATATAAGGTGCTCTCTACCAGTGTCCTAATATATTTATGATGCACAGTGTCATAAATAACGATGCTCTCTACCACAGTGTCCTAATATATGCCTCTACCACAGTGTCCTAATAAAAGGTGCTCTACCACAGTGTCCTAATATAAGGTGCTCTCTACCACCTCTAGTGTCATAATCTAAGGATGCTCTCTTACCACAGTGTCCTAATATTAGGTGCTCTCTACCACAGTGTCCTAATAAAAGGTGCCTCTACCACAGTGTCATAATCTAAAGATGCCTCTTACCACAGTGTCCTAATATTAGGTGCTCTCTACCACAGTGTCCTAATATTAGGTGCCTCTCTACCACAGTGTCCTAATATAAGGTGCTCTCTACCACAGTGTCCTAATATACGATGCTCTCACTACAGTGTCCTAATATTAGGTGCCTCTACCACAGTGTCGCAATAAAAGGTGCTCACCACAGTGTCCTAATATAAGGTGCTCTCTACCACAGTGTCCTAGTGCTCTACCACAGTGTCTTAATATAAGGTGCTCTACCACTACCACAGTGTCATAATCTAAGGATGTTCTACCACAGTGTCCTAATATAAGGTGCTCTACCACAGTGTCCTAATAAAAGGTGCTCTCTACCACAGTGTCCTAATATAAGGTGCTCTCTACCACAGTGTGCTAATATAAGGTGCACCCACAGTGTCATAATCTAATGCTCTAACAGTGTCCTAATATAAGGTGCTCTCTACCACAGTGTCCTAATATTAGGTGCTCTCTACCACAGTGTCCTAATATTAGGTGCTCTACCACAGTGTCCTAATATAAGGTGCTCTCTACCACAGTGTCCTAATAAAAGGTGCTCTACCACAGTGTCCTAATATAAGGTGCTCTCTACCACCTCTACCACAGTGTCCTAATATAAGGATGCTCTCTACCACACTGTCATAATTTAAGGATGCTCTTCTACCACAGTGTCCTAATATAAGGTGCTCTACCACAGTGTCATAATTAAAGATGCTCTCTACCACAGTGTCCTAATATAAGGTGCTCTCTACCACAGTGTCCTAATATAAGGTGCTCTCTACCACAGTGTCCTAATATAAGGTGCTCTCTACCACAGTGTCATAATTAAAGATGCTCTCTACCACAGTCTCCTAATATAAGGTGCTCTCTACCACAGTGTCCTAATATAAGGTGCTCTCTACCACAGTGTCATAATTAAAGATGCTCTCTACCACAGTGTCCTAATATAAGGTGCTCTCTACCACAGTGTCATAATTAAAGATGCTCTCTACCACAGTGTCGTAATAAAAGGTGCTCTCTACCACAGTGTCCTAATATAAGGTGCTCTCTACCACAGTGTCCTAATATACGATGCTCTCTACCACAGTGTCCTAATATAAGGTGCTCTCTACCACAGTGTCCTAATATAAGGTGCTCTCTACCACAGTGTCCTAATATACGATGCTCTCTACCACAGTGTCCTAATATAAGGTGCTCTCTACCACAGTGTCCTAATATTAGGTGCTCTCTACCACAGTGTCCTAATATAAGGTGCTCTCTACCACAGTGTCCTAATATACGATGCTCTCTAACACAGTGTCCTAATATAAGATGCTCTCTTCCACAGTGTCCTAATATTAGGTGCTCTCTACCACAGTGTCGTAATAAAAGGTGCTCTCTACCACAGTGTCCTAATATAAGGTGCTCTCTACCACAGTGTCCTAATAAAAGGTGCTCTCTACCACAGTGTCCTAATATAAGGTGCTCTCTACCACCTCTACCACAGTGTCATAATCTAAGGATGCTCTCTACCACAGTGTCCTAATATAAGGTGCTCTCTACCACCTCTACCACAGTGTCCTAATATAAGGTGCTCTCTACCACAGTGTCATAATCTAAGGATGCTCTCTACCACAGTGTCCTAATATAAGGTGCTCTCTACCACAGTGTCCTAATAAAAGGTGCTCTCTACCACAGTGTCCTAATATAAGGTGCTCTCTACCACCTCTACCACAGTGTCATAATCTAAGGATGCTCTCTACCACACTGTCATAATTTAAGGATGCTCTCTACCACAGTGTCCTAATAAAAGGTGCTCTCTACCACAGTGTCCTAATATAAGGTGCTCTCTACCACAGTGTCATAATCTAAGGATGCTCTCTACCACAGTGTCATAATCTAAGGATGCTCTCTACCACGATGTCCTAATATAAGATGCTCTCTACCACAGTGTCCTAATATAAGGTGCTCTCTACTAGTGTCCTAATATAAGATGCTCTCTTCCACAGTGTCCTAATATAAGGTGCTCTCTACCACGATGTCCTAATAGAAGATGCTCTCTACCACAGTGTCCTAATATAAGGTGCTCTCTACTAGTGTCCTAATATAAGGTGCTCTCTACCAGTGTCCTAATATACGATGCTCTCTACCACAGTGTCATAAATAAAGATGCTCTCTACCACAGTGTCCTAATATAAGGTGCTCTCTACCACAGTGTCCTAATATAAGATGCTCTCTACCACAGTGTCCTAATATAAAGTGCTCTCTACTAGTGTCCTAATATAAGGTGCTCTCTACCAGTGTCCTAATATACGATGCTCTCTACCACAGTGTCCTAATATAAGGTGCTCTCTACCACAGTGTCCTAATATAAGGTGCTCTCTACCACAGTGTCGTAATAAAAGGTGTTCTCTACCACAGTGTCCTAATATAAGGTGCTCTCTACCACAGTGTCCTAATAAAAGGTGCTCTCTACCACAATGTCCTAATATAAGGTGCTCTCTACCACAGTGTCCTAATATAAGGTGCTCTCTACCACAGTGTCCTAATATAAGGTGCTCTCTACCACAGTGTCCTAATAAAAGGTGCTCTCTACCACAGTGTCCTAATATAAGGTGCTCTCTACCACAGTGTCCTAATATAAGGTGCTCTCTACCACCTCTACCACAGTGTCATAATCTAAGGATGCTCTCTACCACAGTGTCATAATTTAAGGATGCTCTCTACCACAGTGTCCTAATATAAGGTGCTCTCTACCACAGTGTCCTAATATAAGGTGCTCTCTACCACCTCTACCACAGTGTCATAATCTAAGGATGCTCTCTACCACAGTGTCATAATTTAAGGATGCTCTCTACCACAGTGTCATAATTAAAGATGCTCTCTACCACAGTGTCCTAATATAAGGTGCTCTCTACCACAGTGTCCTAATATAAGGTGCTCTCTACCACAGTGTCATAATTAAATATGCTCTCTACCACAGTGTCCTAATATAAGGTGCTCTCTACCACAGTGTCCTAATATAAGGTGCTCTCTACCACAGTGTCCTAATATAAGGTGCTCTCTACCACAGTGTCATAATTAAAGATGCTCTCTACCACAGTGTCCTAATATAAGGTGCTCTCTACCACAGTGTCCTAATATAAGGTGCTCTCTACCACAGTGACCTAATATAAGGTGCTCTCTACCACAGTGACCTAATATAAGGTGCTCTCTACCACAGTGACCTAATATAAGGTGCTCTCTACCACAGTGTCCTAATATAAGGTGCCTTCTACCACAGTGTCCTAATATAAGGTGCTCTCTACCACACTGTCATAATTTAAGGATGCTCTCTACCACAGTGTCCTAATATAAGGTGCTCTCTACCACAGTGTCCTAATTAAAGATGCTCTCTCCCCTACCACAGTGACCTAATATAAGGTGCTCTCTACCACAGTGTCCTAATATAAGGTGCTCTCTACCACAGTGTCCTAATATAAGGTGCTCTCTACCACAGTGTCCTAATATAAGGTGCTCTCTACCACAGTGTCCTAATATAAGGTGCTCTCTACCACAGTGTCCTAATATAAGATGCTCTCTACCACAGTGTCATAATATAAGATGCTCTCTACCACAGTGTCCTAATATAAGGTGCTCTACCACAGTGTCCTAATATAAGATGCTCTCTACCACAGTGTCATAATATAAGATGCTCTCTACCACAGTGTCCTAATATAAGGTGCTCTCTACCACAGTGTCCTAATATAAGGTGCTCTCTACCACAGTGTCCTAATATAAGGTGCTCTCTACCAGAGTGACCTAATATAAGGTGCTCTCTACCACAGTGTCCTAATATAAGGTGCTCTCTACCACAGTGTCCTAATATAAGGTGCTCTCTACCACAGTGTCCTAATATAAGGTGCTCTCTACCACAGTGTCCTAATATAAGGTGCTCTCTACCACAGTGTCCTAATATAAGGTGCTCTCTACCACAGTGTCCTAATATAAGTGCTCTCACAGTGTCCTAATATAAGATGCTCTCTACCACAGTGTCATAATATAAGGATGCTCTCTACCACAGTGTCCTAATATAAGGTGCTCTCTACCACAGTGTCCTAATATAAGATGCTCTCTACTAGTGTCATAATATAAGATGCTCTCTACCACAGTGTCCTAATATAAGATGCTCTCTACCACAGTGTCATAATTAAGGATGCTCTCTACCACAGTGTCCTAATATAAGGTGCTCTCTACCACAGTGTCCTAATATAAGGTGCTCTCTACCACAGTGTCCTAATATAAGGTGCTCTACCACCTCTACCACAGTGTCATAATCTAAGGATGCTCTCTACCACAGTGTCCTAATATAAGGTGCTCTCTACCACAGTGTCCTAATAAAAGGTGCTCTACCACAGTGTCCTAATATAAGGTGCTCTCTATCACACAGTGTCCTAATATAAGGTGCTCTCTACCACAGTGTCATAATTAAAGATGCTCTCTACCACAGTGTCCTAATATAAGGTGCTCTCTACCACAGTGTCCTAATATAAGGTGCTCTCTACCACAGTGTCCTAATATAAGGTGCTCTCTACCACAGTGTCCTAATATAAGGTGCTCTCTACCACAGTGACCTAATATAAGGTGCTCTCTAGTGTCCTAATATAAGGTGCTCTCTACAGTGTCCTAATATAAGGTGCTCTCTACCACAGTGTCATAATATAAGATGCTCTCTACCACAGTGTCCTAATAAAGGTGCTCTCTACCACAGTGTCCTAATAAAAGGTGCTCTCTACCACAGTGTCCTAATATAAGATGCTCTCTACCACAGTGTCCTAATATAAGGTGCTCTCTACCACAGTGTCCTAATATAAGGTGCTCTCTACCACAGTGTCCTAATATAAGGTGCTCTCTACCACAGTGTCCTAATATAAGGTGCTCTCTACCACAGTGTCCTAATATAAGGTGCTCTCTACCACAGTGTCCTAATATAAGGTGCTCTCTACCACAGTGTCCTAATATAAGATGCTCTCTACCACAGTGTCATAATATAAGATGCTCTCTACCACAGTGTCCTAATATAAGGTGCTCTCTACCACAGTGTCCTAATATAAGATGCTCTCTACCACAGTGTCATAATATAAGATGCTCTCTACCACAGTGTCCTAATATAAGGTGCTCTCTACCACAGTGTCCTAATATAAGGTGCTCTCTACCACAGTGTCCTAATATAAGGTGCTCTCTACCAGAGTGACCTAATATAAGGTGCTCTCTACCACAGTGTCCTAATATAAGGTGCTCTCTACCACAGTGACCTAATATAAGGTGCTCTCTACCACAGTGTCCTAATATAAGGTGCTCTCTACCACAGTGTCCTAATATAAGGTGCTCTCTACCACAGTGTCCTAATATAAGGTGCTCTCTACCACAGTGTCCTAATATAAGGTGCTCTCTACCACAGTGTCCTAATATAAGATGCTCTCTACCACAGTGTCATAATATAAGATGCTCTCTACCACAGTGTCCTAATATAAGGTGCTCTCTACCACAGTGTCCTAATATAAGATGCTCTCTACCACAGTGTCATAATATAAGATGCTCTCTACCACAGTGTCCTAATATAAGATGCTCTCTACCACAGTGTCATAATTAAAGATGCTCTCTACCACAGTGTCCTAATATAAGGTGCTCTCTACCACAGTGTCCTAATATAAGGTGCTCTCTACCACAGTGTCCTAATATAAGGTGCTCTCTACCACCTCTACCACAGTGTCATAATCTAAGGATGCTCTCTACCACAGTGTCCTAATATAAGGTGCTCTCTACCACAGTGTCCTAATAAAAGGTGCTCTCTACCACAGTGTCCTAATATAAGGTGCTCTCTATCACCTCTACCACAGTGTCATAATCTAAGGATGCTCTCTACCACAGTGTCATAATCTAAGGATGCTCTCTACCACAGTGTCCTAATATAAGGTGCTCTCTACCACAGTGTCCTAATAAAAGGTGCTCTCTACCACAGTGTCCTAATATAAGGTGCCCTCTACCACGATGTCCTAATATAAGATGCTCTCTACCACAGTGTCCTAATATAAGGTGCTCTCTACTAGTGTCCTAATATAAGGTGCTCTCTACCAGTGTCCTAATATACGATGCTCTCTACCACAGTGTCATAAATAAAGATGCTCTCTACCACAGTGTCCTAATAAAAGGTGCTCTCTACCACAGTGTCGTAATAAAAGGTGCTCTCTACCACAGTGTCCTAATATAAGATGCTCTCTACCACAGTGTCCTAATAAAAGGTGCTCTCTACCACAGTGTCCTAATATAAGGTGCTCTCTACCACAGTGTCCTAATATAAGATGCTCTCTACCACAGTGTCCTAATATAAGGTGCTCTCTACCACCTCTACCACAGTGTCATAATCTAAGGATGCTCTCTACCACAGTGTCCTAATATAAGGTGCTCTCTACCACAGTGTCCTAATATAAGGTGCTCTCTACCACAGTGTCATAATCTAAGGATGCTCTCTACCACAGTGTCATAATTTAAGGATGCTCTCTACCACAGTGTCATAATTAAAGATGCTCTCTACCACAGTGTCCTAATATAAGGTGCTCTCTACCACAGTGTCCTAATATAAGGTGCTCTCTACCACAGTGTCCTAATATAAGGTGCTCTCTACCACAGTGTCCTAATATAAGGTGCTCTCTACCACAGTGTCCTAATATAAGGTGCTCTACCACAGTGTCCTAATATAAGGTGCTCTCTACCACAGTGTCCTAATATAAGGTGCTCTCTACCACAGTGTCCTAATATAAGGTGCTCTCTACCACAGTGTCCTAATATAAGGTGCTCTCTACCACAGTGTCCTAATATAAGGTGCTCTCTACCACAGTGTCCTAATATAAGATGCTCTCTTCCACAGTGTCCTAATATTAGGTGCTCTCTACCACAGTGTCCTAATAAAAGGTGCTCTCTACCACAGTGTCCTAATATAAGATGCTCTCTACCACAGTGTCCTAATATAAGATGCTCTCTACCACAGTGTCCTAATATAAGGTGCTCTCTACCACAGTGTCCTAATATAAGATGCTCTCTACCACAGTGTCATAATATAAGATGCTCTCTACCACAGTGTCCTAATATAAGGTGCTCTCTACCACAGTGTCCTAATATAAGATGCTCTCTACCACAGTGTCATAATATAAGATGCTCTCCTAACAGTGTCCTAATAGGTGCTCTACCACAGTGTCCTAATATAAGGTGCTCTCTACCACAGTGTCCTAATATAAGGTGCTCTCTACCACAGTGACCTAATATAAGGTGCTCTACCACAGTGTCCTAATACAGTGTCAGTGACTAATATAAGGTGCTCTCTACTACAGTGTCAATATAAGGATGCTCTCTACCACAGTGTCCTAATATAAGGTGCTCTCTCTACCACAGTGTCCTAATATAAGGTGCTCTCTACCACAGTGTCCTAATATAAGGTGCTCTCTACCACAGATGTCCTAATATAAGATGCTCTCTACCACAGTGTCCTAATATAAGATGCTCTCTACCACAGTGTCCTAATATAAGATGCTCTCTACCACAGTGTCCTAATATAAGATGCTCTCTACCACAGTGTCATAATTAAAGATGCTCTCTACCACAGTGTCCTAATATAAGGTGCTCTCTACCACAGTGTCATAATATAAGATGCTCTCTACCACAGTGTCCTAATATAAGGTGCTCTCTACCACAGTGTCATAATATAAGATGCTCTCTACCACAGTGTCCTAATATAAGGTGCTCTCTACCACAGTGTCCTAATATAAGATGCTCTCTACCACAGTGTCCTAATATAAGGTGCTCTCTACCACCTCTACCACAGTGTCATAATCTAAGGATGCTCTCTACCACAGTGTCATAATATAAGGTGCTCTCTACCACAGTGTCCTAATATAAGGTGCTCTCTACCACAGTGTCATAATTAAAGATGCTCTCTACCACAGTGTCCTAATATAATGTGCTCTCTACCACAGTGTCATAATTAAAGATGCTCTCTACCACATTGTCCTAATATAAGGTGCTCTCTACCACAGTGTCCTAATATAAGGTGCTCTCTACCACAGTGTCCTAATATAAGGTGCTCTCTACCACAGTGACCTAAGATAAGGTGCTCTCTACCACAGTGTCCTAATATAAGGTGCTCTCTACCACAGTGTCCTAATATAAGGTGCTCTCTACCACAGTGTCCTAATATAAGGTGCTCTCTACCACAGTGACCTAATATAAGGTGCTCTCTACCACAGTGTCCTAATATAAGGTGCTCTCTACCACAGTGTCCTAATATAAGGTGCTCTCTACCACAGTGTCCTAATATAAGATGCGCTCTTCCACAGTGTCCTAATATTAGGTGCTCTCTACCACAGTGTCCTAATAAAAGGTGCTCTCTACCACAGTGTCCTAATATAAGATGCTCTCTACCACAGTGTCCTAATATAAGGTGCTCTCTACCACAGTGTCCTAATATAAGGTGCTCTCTACCACAGTGTCCTAATATAAGATGCTCTCTACCACAGTGTCATAATATAAGATGCTCTCTACCACAGTGTCCTAATATAAGGTGCTCTCTACCACAGTGTCCTAATATAAGATGCTCTCTACCACAGTGTCATAATATAAGATGCTCTCTACCACAGTGTCCTAATATAAGGTGCTCTCTACCACAGTGTCCTAATATAAGGTGCTCTCTACCACAGTGTCCTAATATAAGGTGCTCTCTACCACAGTGACCTAATATAAGGTGCTCTCTACCACAGTGTCCTAATATAAGGTGCTCTCTACCACAGTGACCTAATATAAGGTGCTCTACCACAGTGTCCTAATATAAGGTGCTCTCCTACCACAGTGTCCTAATATAAGGTGCCTCTACCACAGTGTCCTAATATAAGGTGCTCTCTACCACAGTGTCCTAATATAAGGTGCTCTCTACCACAGTGTCCTAATATAAGATGCTCTCTACCACAGTGTCATAATATAAGATGCTCTCTACCACAGTGTCCTAATATAAGGTGCTCTCTTACCACAGTGTCCTAATATAAGATGCCTCTACCACAGTGTCATAATATAAGATGCTCTCTACCACAGTGTCCTAATATAAGATGCTCTCTACCACAGTGTCATAATTAAAGATGCTCTCTACCACAGTGTCCTAATATAAGGTGCTCTCTACCACAGTGTCCTAATATAAGGTGCTCTCTACCACAGTGTCCTAATATAAGGTGCTCTCTACCACCTCTACCACAGTGTCATAATCTAAGGATGCTCTCTACCACAGTGTCCTAATATAAGGTGCTCTCTACCACAGTGTCCTAATATAAGGTGCTAATATAAGATGCTCTACCACAGTGTCCTAATATAAGGTGCTCTCTACCACAGTGTCATAATTAAAGATGCTCTCTACCACAGTGTCCTAATATAAGGTGCTCTACCACAGTGTCCTAATATAAGGTGCTCTACCACAGTGTCCTAATATAAGGTGCTCTCATACAGTGTCCTAATATAAGATGCTCTCTACCACAGTGTCCTAATATAAGGTGCTCTCTACCACAGTGTCCTAATATAAGGTGCTCTCTACCAGTGTCCTAATATAAGGTGCTCTCTACCACAGTGTCCTAATATAAAGATGCTCTCTTACCACAGTGTCCTAATATAAGGTGCTCTCTACCACAGTGACTCCAATAAAAGGTGCTCTACCACAGTGTCCTAATATAAGGTGCTCTACCACAGTGTCCTAATATAAGGTGCTCTACCACAGTGTCCTAATATAAGGTGCCTAATATTAGGTGCTCTACCACAGTGTCCTAATATAAGATGCCTTCTACCACAGTGTCCTAATATAAGATGCTCTCATCACCACAGTGTCCTAATATAAGGTGCTCTACCACAGTGTCCTAATATAAGGTGCTCTCTACCACAGTGTCCTAATATAAGATGCTCTCTGACCACAGTGTCATAATATAAGATGCTCCTTTACCACAGTGTCCTAATATAAGGTGCTCTACCACAGTGTCCTAACATAAGATGCTCTACCACAGTGTCATAATTAAGATGCTCTCTCTACCACAGTGTCCTAATATAAGGTGCTCTCTACCACAGTGTCCTAATATAAGGTGCTCTCTACCACAGTGTCCTAATATAAGGTGCTCTCTACCACAGTGACCTAATATAAGGTGCTCTCTACCACAGTGTCCTAATATAAGGTGCTCTACCACAGTGACCTAATATAAGGTGCTCTCTACCACAGTGTCCTAATATAAGGTGCCTCTACCACAGTGTCCTAATATAAGGTGCTCTACCACAGTGTCCTAATATATATGTGCTCTCTACCACAGTGTCCTAATATAAGGTGCTCTCTACCACAGTGACCTAATATAAGATGCTCTACCACAGTGTCATAATATAAGATGCTCTCTCTTTGCTACCACAGTGTCCTAATATAAGGTGCTGCCTCCTTACCACAGTGTCCTAATATAAGATGCTCTCCTCTTACCACAGTGTCATAATATAAGATGCTCCTTACCACAGTGTCCTAATATAAGATGCTCCTTTTTTTTTTTTTTTTTACCACAGTGTCATAATTAAAGATGCTCTCTACCACAGTGTCCTAATATGTTGTGCTCTCTACCACAGTGTCCTAACATAAGGGAAGATTTCTTACCACAGTGTCTCAATATAAGGTGCTCTCTACCACCTCTACCACAGTGTCATAATCTAAGGATGCTCTCTACCACAGTGTCCTAATATAAGGTGCTCTCTACCACAGTGTCCTAATAAAAGGTGCTCTCTACCACAGTGTCCTAATATAAGGTGCTCTCTATCACCTCTACCACAGTGTCATAATCTAAGGATGCTCTATACCACAGTGTCATAATCTAAGGATGCTCTCTACCACAGTGTCCTAATATAAGGTGCTCTCTACCACAGTGTCCTAATAAAAGGTGCTCTCTACCACAGTGTCCTAATATAAGGTGCTCTCTACCACGATGTCCTAATATAAGATGCTCTCTACCACAGTGTCCTAATATAAGGTGCTCTCTACTAGTGTCCTAATATAAGGTGCTCTCTACCAGTGTCCTAATATACGATGCTCTCTACCACAGTGTCATAAATAAAGATGCTCTCTACCACAGTGTCCTAATAAAAGGTGCTCTCTACCACAGTGTCGTAATAA
>NW_027036980.1:0-16799 GCF_034236695.1 Oncorhynchus nerka | reverse complement strand
CGTTGTTTTGACGCATTTCATTAGTGACTTAGTAGAGATTTCAGAGGGAGGGCGTTGTTTTGGCGCATTTGCAATAATGACAGTAAGGATATTTCAGAGGAGGCGTTGTTTTGACGCATTTCATTAATGACAGTAGAGATTTCAGAGGGAGGGGCGTTGTTTTGATTGCATTTCATTAATGACAGTAGAGATTTCTGAGGGGGCGTTGTTTTGATGCATTTCACTAATGATAGTAGAGATTTCAGAGGGGGCGTTAGTTTTGATGCATTTCATTAGTGACAGTAGGGAATTTCAGAGGGGTGGGGCGTTGTTTGACGCATTTCATTAATGACAGTAGAGGCTTCAGAGGGGGCATTGTTTTTGATGCATTTCATTTCATGATGAGTAGGGCAATGCAGAGGGGCGTTGTTTGGTGCATTTCATTAATGACGGTAGAGATTTCAGAGGGGGCACACTGCAGGCATGTTCAATAATGATAGCAGCAGATTTCAGAAGGAGGGCGTCGTTTTGACGCATTTCGGCTAATGACAGTAGAGATCTCAGAGGGGGGCGTTGTTTTGACGCGAGATTTCATTAGTGACAGTAGAGATTTCAGAAGGAGGGGGCGTTGTTTTGATCCATTTCATTATCATGAGACAGAGTATTTCAGAGGAGGGCGTTGTTTTGAATGCATTTTCATTAATGACAGTAGAGATTTCAGAGGCGTTGTTTGGTCATGTTCGTTGTGACAGTAGGTACTTCAGGGGCGTTGTTTGATGCATTTCGTATGACAGCAGAGATTTCAGAGGGGGCGGGCGGAGCTTGGCGCATTTCATTAGTGACAGTAGAGATTTCAGAGAAGGAGGCGTTGTTTTGATGCATTTCATTAATGACAGTAGAGATTTCAGAGGGAGTGGCGTTGTTTGGCCGCATTTCCTTATTAATGACAGTAGAGATTTCAGAGGGGGCGTTGTTTTGGCGCATTTCATTAATGACAGTAGAGATTTCAGAGGGAGGGCGTTGTTTTGACGCCAGTTCATTGCTTGACAGTAGAGATTCAGGGGAGGGCGTTGTTTAGCGCATTTATCATTAATGACAGTAGAGATTTCAGAGGGGGGCATTGTTTTGAGTGCACTTCCCATTCATGACGGTAGAGATTTGAGAGGGGGGGCGGTGTTTTGATGCATTTCATTAATGACGGTAGAGATTTCAGAGGAGCGTTGTTTTGGCGCATTTGCATTAATGACGGTAGAGATTTCAGAGGGAGGCGTTGTTTTGATGCATTTCATTAATGACAGTAGAGATTTCAGAGGGGGCGTTGTTTTGATGCATTTCATTAATGACAGTAGATATTTCAGAGGGGGGCGTTGTTTTGATGCATTTCATTAATGACAGTAGAGATTTCAGAGGGGGCGTTGTTTTGACGCATTTCATTAATGACAGTAGAGATTTCAGAGAGGAGGGCGTTGTTTGATGCATTTCATTAATGACAGTAGATATTTCAGAGGGGGGCGTTGTTTTGACGCATTTCATTAATGACAGTAGAGATTTCAGAGGGGGGCGTTGTTTTGACGCATTTCATTAATGACAGTAGAGATTTCAGAGGGAGGCGTTGTTTTGATGCATTTCATTAATGACAGTAGAGATTTCAGAGGGGGGCGTTGTTTTGACGCATTTCATTAATGACAGTAGAGATTTCAGAGGGGAGGGCGTTGTTTTGATGCATTTCATTAATGACAGTAGAGATTTCAGAGGGGGGCGTTGTTTTGATGCATTTCATTAATGACAGTAGAGATTTCAGAGGGGGGCGTTGTTTTGACGCATTTCATTAATGACAGTAGAGATTTCAGAGGAGGGCGTTGTTTTGATGCATTTCATTAATGACAGTAGAGATTTCAGAGGGGAGGGCGTTGTTTTGATGCATTTCATTAATGATAGTAGAGATTTCAGAGGGGGGCGTTGTTTTGACGCATTTCATTAATGACAGTAGAGATTTCAGAGGGGGGGCGTTGTTTGATGCATTTCATTAATGACAGTAGAGATTTCAGAGGGAGGGCGTTGTTTTGATGCATTTCATTAATGACAGTAGAGATTTCAGGGGAGGCGTTGTTTTGAAGCATTTCATTAATGACAGTAGATATTTCAGAGGGAGGGCATTGTTTTGATGCATTTCATTAATGACAGTAGAGATTTCAGAGGGAGGGCGTTGTTTTGATGCATTTCATTAATGATAGTAGAGATTTCAGAGGGGGGGGGGCGTTGTTTTGATGCATTTCATTAATGACAGTAGAGATTTCAGAGGAGGGCGTTGTTTTGATGCATTTCATTAATGATAGTAGAGATTTCAGAGGGGAGGGCGTTGTTTTGATGCATTTCATTAATGATAGTAGAGATTTCAGAGGGAGGGCGTTGTTTTGATGCATTTCATTAATGACAGTAGAGATTTCAGAGGGGAGCGTTGTTTTGAAGCATTTCATTAATGACAGTAGATATTTCAGAGGGGGCGTTGTTTTGCGTTCATTAATGACAGTAGAGATTTCAGAGGCGTGTTTTGACGCATTTCATTAATGATAGTAGAGATTTCAGAGGGAGGGCGTTGTTTTGATGCATTTCATTAATGACAGTAGAGATTTCAGAGGGAGGGCGTTGTTTTGATGCATTTCATTAATGATAGTAGAGATTTCAGAGGGAGGGCGTTGTTTTGATGCATTTCATTAATGACAGTAGAGATTTCAGAGGGGGGGCGTTGTTTTGACGCATTTCATTAATGACAGTAGAGATTTCAGAGGGAGGGCGTTGTTTTGATGCATTTCATTAATGACAGTAGAGATTTCAGAGGGGGGCGTTGTTTTGATGCATTTCATTAATGACAGTAGAGATTTCAGAGGGAGGGCGTTGTTTTGATGCATTTCATTAATGACAGTAGAGATTTCAGAGGGAGGGCGTTGTTTTGATGCATTTCATTAATGACAGTAGAGATTTCAGAGGGAGGGCGTTGTTTTGATGCATTTCATTAATGATAGTAGAGATTTCAGAGGGGGGCGTTGTTTTGATGCATTTCATTAATGACAGTAGAGATTTCAGAGGGGGGCGTTGTTTTGATGCATTTCATTAATGACAGTAGAGATTTCAGAGGGGGCGTTGTTTTGATGCATTTCATTAATGACAGTAGAGATTTCAGAGGGGGCGTTGTTTTGACGCATTTCATTAATGACAGTAGATATTTCAGAGGAGGGCGTTGTTTTGATGCATTTCATTAATGACAGTAGAGATTTCAGAGGGAGGCGTTGTTTTGATGCATTTCATTAATGACAGTAGAGATTTCAGAGGGGGCGTTGTTTTGATGCATTTCATTAATGATAGTAGAGATTTCAGAGGAGGGCGTTGTTTTGATGCATTTCATTAATGACAGTAGATATTTCAGAGGGGGGGCGTTGTTTTGACGCATTTCATTAATGACAGTAGAGATTTCAGAGGGGGGCGTTGTTTTGACGCATTTCATTAATGATAGTAGAGATTTCAGAGGGAGGGCGTTGTTTTGACGCATTTCATTAATGATAGTAGAGATTTCAGAGGAGGGGGGGCGTTGTTTTGATGCATTTCATTAATGATAGTAGAGATTTCAGAGGGGGGCGTTGTTTTGATGCATTTCATTAATGACAGTAGAGATTTCAGAGGGGGCGTTGTTTTGATGCATTTCATTAATGATAGTAGAGATTTCAGAGGAGGGCGTTGTTTTGATGCATTTCATTAATGACAGTAGAATTTCAGAGCGTTGTTTCATTTCATTAATGACGTAGATTTCAGAGGGGCGTTGTTTTGACGCATTTCATTAATGACAGTAGAGATTTCAGAGGGGCGTTGTTTTGATGCATTTCATTAATGATAGTAGAGATTTCAGAGGGAGGGCGTTGTTTTGATGCATTTCATTAATGACAGTAGAGATTTCAGAGGGAGGGCGTTGTTTTGATGCATTTCATTAATGATAGTAGAGATTTCAGAGGGGGGCGTTGTTTTGATTTATTTATTAATGATAGTAGAGAGATCAGAGGGGGCGTTGTTTTTGATGCATTCTTAGTTAATGACAGTAGAGATTTCAGAGGGGGCGTTGTTTTGACGCACTTCATTAATGATAGTAGAGATTTCAGAGGGGGGCGCTGTTTTGAGGATAGTAGAGATTTCAGAGGGAAAGTTGTTTTGACGCATTTAGATGCATTTTTTATGCATTAAATGACAGAGAGATTTCCAGAGGGGCGTTGTTTTGATTTACTTTCATTAATGATAGTAGAGATTTCAGAGGGGGGCGTTGTTTGATGCATTTCATTACATGACAGAGAGATTTCAGGAGGGAGGGCGTTGTTTTGACGATCTTAATGATAGTAGAGATTTCAGAGGGGGCGTTGTTTTGATGCATTTCATTAATGATAGTAGAGATTTCAGAGGGGGTGTTGTTTGATGCATTCTATTAATGAAAAGAGATTTCAGAGGGGGGTGTTGTTTTGATGCATTTCATTAAATGATAGTAGAGATTTCAGAGGAGGGTGGGCATTTCATTAATGACGTAGAGATTTTAGAGGGGGTGAAAGGGGAAGGGAAGCGTTAATTGGAACATTTATGACAAGGGTTTGTTTGCTGGACTGTGTTCATCCAAGTGGTCCAGTCTGTTTGTACTTTAGCCAAAAACCTATACAGTAGGGTATGATAACCAGAAGATTTGGTGTCTGGACAGCAGATACAGGATGGGACCAGGCTAATCACTGGTCACTACTAATTATCAGCTACAGTGCATTTGAATTTTTAAAGACAGAAATATCTTATTTACATTAGTATTCAGACATTTTGCTATGAGATTTGAAATTGAGCTCAGGAGCCTCCTGTTTCCATTGATCATCTTTGGAGATGCTTCCTACAACTTGATTTGAGTACACCTGTGGGTAAATTCAACTAATTGGACAGAGCACTAAAAGGCACACACCTGTTCATATAAGGTCCCATAGTTGACAGTGCATGTCAGATCAAAACCAAGCCATAAGGTCGAAGGAATTGGCTCAGGGCTCAGAGACAGGATCGTGCTGAGGCACAGATCTGCTGAAAGGTACCAATCATTCTTAAATAGAAGAAGTTTAGGAACCATCAAGATTCTTCCTAGAGCTAGAAGCGCATTTACAGAGGGTAAAGAAAGATTTTGTTTGGGCGCCAGGCAGGTAGAGCTTAAACGATGGCTTGAAAAGTAAAAAGAGTAGAATAGAGAGAATTGCCACTACCAGACCCACACACATCAGCAGAAGAGACTGCCTAGAGTGTAGCCTGTTTACCAGATAGCCAGTGGAGAGAAAGAGAATACACACCATATAAAACCCACATCACAGCACAGGGGTAACAAACAAGAATTACCTCATACAATAATACTAATACTAATAATGGCAGAGCAATAACAGCAACTTCATACAAGAACGAACAGTCATCAATACTAGGTTTGCAATAATCTGTATTATTTTCTAGTGGATGAGTGCAGAGGGTATGAATGTGGGGGGTGTTCATCGACACAACAAAGGCCTTAAAAATGTCCAGTCTTCCTAGGCACATGTCATTAGTACACCCCACCTCAATACAGTTCACATAATATACAAACTTGCAAGTAACCTACTAAAAATGTCCATCAAATACTTCTGGCAGGGAAATAATAGTCCAGCTCTAATGAACTTCAATGGGAAGTGCATTTAAAAATAGAGTCTGTTGCAGGGTAAAGCACTGGAATGAGAGGGAAGAGAAAGAGATAAAAAAAGATAATTCTTAGCTGTGGTCTTCAGGCCTGCCCCGGTGTCTGACTGTCCGATGGTTTGTTGGTTTGTTTGTTAAGCTCGCAACAATGTTGCTACTAATCCATGCGATCCATAACGGGCGCGGTCCCCAAACAAAAACAACCACGATCTAAAGCGATCACACCGATGATTGAGTTAAATACTTTATAAACTACAAACGCTGAAAACAAACAAAACTTCTGCAGCACAGCACACACAATCAACTGTCGCGCCTCCCAAGAGCTCCTCCCCAAAGAGCTGACGAGCTCTCTTTATCTCCTCCTTCCTTACTGCTCATCGCTCTTAAAGTGGCAGCGCACGGTGAAGGCTCCGAGCAGATTTCGCCACACTCCTCCCCATGAAAAAACAATGCCTGTAGAAACAGAGGGAGGATGCAGGCTTTGACAGGATTCATGTTCTGCTACACAAAACCAGAAGTCTCCTCATCGGGTCCTCCCGAAGAGTCCTGCAGGTGTTGCTCTTGCCTGCGTCAGCTCTTCTGCGTAGGGTAACTTGGGCTTTAGGTCAACAACATGCACTGTCCTGACATCTTCCCCAGTGTCCTCCAAACAGACCAAGCAGTTCACTGGTCCCAACTGCTGCACTACACGGTATGGACCTTTCCATCTCGAAGCTAGCTTGGCAGTGAACTTCTTAGATGCCTTTGACAGATGATGTGAATTTACCCAGACACGAGACTGGGGTGAAAACACACGTCTCGTCTATGTTTGTCATAGTTTCTCAGCTGTCGTTGTTTGGCTTTGGTTTTGCTGGCCTCCACTCTGGCTAGCAAGGTGTGGTGGTGTTGTACGGCATCAAACGCTGGGCAGTCAGGTGAAACATTCGAACTTTGCAAGACCCTGTCCATCGGACCTTTAGTGGTCTTCCCAGGTGGAGTTCGGCGGGAGTGACCCCAGAAGTCTCTTGCGGCAGAGTTCCCGTGCAAAGCGAAATTCAGGGAGATGCTGATCCCACCTTGTGTGCTGATCCCCACAAATGAAGCAATCATCCCCTTCAGGGTTCGGTTTACCCTCTCGGTCAGGTTGGTCTGAGGATGATAGGCTGTGGTCAACTTGGCAATTACACCCAGTAGGTACAGAGCTCTTTGTAGATTCCACATAGAACTGCGGACCTCGGTCAGAGGATTTGGTCTGGAATTCCAAATCTGGTAAAACCTCCCACTTCGCAGAATTAGAGCAATGGCTGATGCAGTAGCTTTGCGGAGGGGAAACAACTCCACCCAGTGTGTGTAGTAGTCCACTACCACAATAAAATTCATTTTCCGTGGTCTCCCCGGCTGGGAGGAAAGGTCCCATGAGGTCAATTCCCAACATTTCATTTTGGATGGTTCACCACGGTCTGCTGCATTTTCCCGGCAGGTCTGCCAATGTCTGGTTTGTATTTCTGGCAGACTTCACACTGCTGTACAAACCTCCGGGTATCAACCCACATGCCTGGCCAAAACCACCTCTTGTAGTCTTCGATAAGTTTTAAAAACTCCAAGATGGCCACTCATGATTGGCATGATAAGCTTGGTTATCTGGTCACACAATGTAGAGGAAATGAAGACGATAATGGGTGCTGTGTATTCCATCTCTCTTGGAGTTTTTCGATACACTTTATCCTGAATTATGCCATACTTATCATTGAAGCGACTCTTGGAGTCTTCTTCAGACAGACTCTTGTGGATACGCCATGATGGCAGCATCCTTCTGCTGTGCTCTCCATACACTCTCATCATCCAGAGGAAAGGAATCATCAGACATTTAGCGGTAGTATAAGTACTGCACAAGGGAGGACAAACATTGGCAGTCTCTGTAATCCGAGAAAGGGCATCTGGTACAACGTTCAGTTTTCCTTTGCGATACTCAATGATGAAGTCAAACTTCTGCAGTCTGATAGACCAGCGAATAAGACGGCTGTTGGTCTTTGCCTGATGCCAGAACCCACTGCAGAGCAGCATGGTCTGTGACAACGGTGAAGATCTTTGCCTCCAAGTAGTAGCTCCATTTCTCCAAAGCCCAGACCACAGCGAGGCACTCCCCTTTCAGTCGTTGAATAATTCCTCTCGGCTGAATTAAAGGTGCGACTTGCATAGGCAAGAACTTCTTCTGTTCCAAGTCCTGTTTGTTGAGCCAAGACTGCTCCAAGTCCTGTTTGACTTGCATCCGTGGGTACACAATGAAATGAGCATTCAGGTTAGGATGTCCAAGCACTGGAGGAGTAATTAGACTGTTTTTGAGTGCTTCAAATGCACTTTGGCATGCAGGGGTCCATTTTAGATTTCACACCTTCTTCTTAAGGTGGTTGAGGGGTTCAGCTACCTTTGAAAAATCAGGCACAAACCTGTGGTACCATCCAGCCATACCCAGAAACCGCTGAACAGCCTTGAGGATGTAGGAATTGGGAATTCCTGCACAGCTGTAACTTTGGCTGGATCTGCATGGATACCTTCAGCATTAACCACATGACCAAGGAACTTGAGTTCTGGCAGACAGAAACGACACTTCTTCAAGTTCAAGGTCAAAACTGCAGCCTTTAGTCTGTCGAAGACGGACTGAATGTCTTGCAGATGATCCGACAGAGGAGGAGTAGATTATGATGTCATCCAGATACACAAGACAATTTCTACCCCTCAGATCTCCCAGGACAGTCTCCATCAACCGTTGGAAGGTTGCTGGAGCATTCTTCAAACCAAAAGGCATGACTTTTGAAGGAGTACAAACCAGCAGGGGTGACAAGGCAGTCTTGTCTGACTAGCTGGGGATCCATTGACACCTGCCAATAGGCCACTGTTCAGATCCAGATTACTAAAGATGGATGCTCCTGCCAGAGATTCCAGTATGTCATTTATGTTTGGTAGAGGGTAGGCATCACTTTCTGTTATGGCATTCGGCTTCCTGTAGTCCACACAGAATCGATATCCACCATCTTTCTTAGGAATCAGGACAACCGGAGAAGCCCATCCCGGAAAAGAAGGTTCCACAATTCCATTCTCCAACATGCTTTTGAGCTGTTCATTGAGAATTTCCAGTTTGGCGGGGGACAGCCTGTAGGACGCTGCTTAATGGGGACCTCATGCCGGGTATAGATTTTTGTGTTTGAAGACGGTTGTACCCGAGTGTAAGAGTCACTGTTGCAGTCAACATCTGGGAGAGGCTGCCACCTTTCATCATCCGATAGACATGCCTGTTCCACCGCTTGCTTGATGTAGAAATCAGCATCGGTTTGCTTTTGCTCTCGGATAGAAGGGGGGAATTACGGCGGTAATCAGGGTGACAGTTGGGTTCTCAGACTTCACTGGTGGAACATGTTTTTGTCTTTGTCTCTTTATATTTTCTCTGTCTCTGACTTGACCTTGTCCGGACCCTGCATAATGTAGCAGGCTCCAACCTGAAATCAGTGCATTACCAGGTTGGAAATGGATGAGGCTGGGAATAGTCAGAGTGTAGCCTGATAGGAGGGTTCGGACATAGAGATGGTCAGTCCACTGAAGAACAGGAAGTCTAGGCCAAGGACTACAGCAAATGCAAGGCTTGAATCTGCAAGTATTGCCACAGGAAGGTTAATAGTCTCACCATGCAGTTTTATTATTATACTAATCCAGCCCAAGGGGGTGGTAGGTTCTCCATTGGCCAAGTACAATGGTCCCTCCTCCCATGTTCGTAGCTCCTCATGAGAGTAATGCCTTGCTCTGCCACAGGGCCTCTTGCATCAGGGTGTAAGATGCCCCTGTGTCGATCATGGCCTTCCCTCTCCAGTTCCTAACAGTCAGAGAACCCAATAGTTGTTGCGGAATAGGAATAAGACCGCTAGCTGTGCTGTCTAAAGGCTTCATGGTGGGCATTAAGGCTGACCCAATTGTATGCAAGCCACCACGCCTGTGTAGACTTTCAGTCTTCGGTCCTTTCTGACCTTTTCCTGAATCCTGATGCTGGACATAGAGCGGGCAAGAATCTGGAGGATGTTGGACTTTACACCTCCAACACATAACTGGACTTTTGTCCTGGATCTTGGGTACAAATATCTGAGACGGTTTAGCCCCAGGAGAGTTATGGGTATACTGGGATGAGGGAACAGTGTTTTTAGTTTGGAGGTGGTGCTTCCAGTCCTCTCAAACTGAGTCCCAAGACGCACCAGATCATCCTGGAATGAGAGGGAAGAGAAAGAGAGAGAAAAGATTAATCTCAGCTGTGGTCTTCAGGCCTGCCGGGGTGTCTGACTGTCCGATGGTTTGTTGGTTTGTTGTTAAAGCTTTCGCAACAATGTTGCTACTAATCCATGCGATCCATAACGGGCACGGTCCCAAACAAAAACAACCACGATCTAAAGCGATCACACCGATGATTGAGTTAAATACTTTATAAACTACAAACGCTGAAAACAAATAAAACTTGCACACAGCACACACAATCAAACTGTCGCGCACCCAAGAGTTCCTCCCAAAGAGCTGAACCAGCTCTCTTTATTTCCTCCTTCCCTTACTGCTCATGCGCTCTTAAAGTGGCAGCGCACGGTGAAGGCTCCGAGCAGATTTCGCCACAAGCTGGCTGCCCAGCCAAACTGAGCAAGCAATCGAGGGAGAAGAGCCTTGGTCAGGGAGATGACTAAGAACCAAATGGTCACTATGACAGAGCTCCAGAGATCCTCTGTGGAGATGGCAGAACCTTCCAGAGACAACCATCTCTGCAGCACTCCACCAATCAGGTCTTTATGGTAGAATGGCCAGACAGAAGCCACTCTTCAGTAAAAGGCACATGACAGCCCGCTTGGATATTGCCAAAAGGTACCTAAAGGACTCTCAGACCATGACAAACAAGATCTCTGGTGATGAAAGCAAAGACTGAACTATTTGCCTGAATGCCAAGCATCACATCTGAGGAAACCTGGCACCATCCCTACGGTGAAGCATTGTGGTGGCAGCATCATGCTGTGAGTGTCACGTTTGACTTTAGTTCTGTTATTATATCTTTGTTTTAGTATGGTCAGGGCATGAGTTGGCTGGGGTTGTCTATGTTCGTTTCTATAATTTGAATTTCTTGTAAACCAGCCTATATGGTTCTCTCAATCAGAGGCAGCTGTCAATCATTGTCCCTGATTGAGAATCATACTTAAGGAGCCTGCTTTCACTTTTGAGTTGTGGGTGTTTATTTTCCATGTCAGTGTTTGTGCCACACGGGACTGTTTCGTTTAGTCACGTTTATTGTTTTGTATTTCAGTGTTCATTTTTGATGAAACATTATGGACACTTACCACGCTGCGCATTGATCCTCTGATCCTTCTCGCTACTCCTCCTCAGAAGAGGAGGACGAGATCAATTACAGTGAGGATTTTTTTCAGTGTCAGGGACTGGGAGGCTTGTCAGGATGGAGGGAAAAATGAACAGAACAAAGTACAGAGAGATCCTTGATGAAAACCTGCTCCAGAGCGCTCAGGAACTCAGACTGGGGAGAAGGTTCACCTTTCAACAGGACATTGACATTAAGCACGCAGCCAAAACAACACAGGAGTGGCTTCGGGACAAGTCTCTGAATGTCTTTGAGTGGCCCAGCCAGAGCCAGGACTTGAACCTGATCTCTGGAGAGACCTGAAAATAGCTGTGCAGCAATGCTCCCTATCTAACCTGACAGAGCTTGAGAGGATCTGCAGAGAAGAATGGGAGAAACTCCCCAAATACAGGTGTGCCAAGCTTGTAGCTTCATACCCAAGAAGACTTGAGGCTGCAATCACCAAGCAAAGGTGCTTCAACAAAGTTACATCCAAATACTTATGTAAATGTGATATTTCATTTTTTTTTATGTATATATTTTTTCCAAAACCTGTTTTTGCTTTGTCATTATGGGGTATTGTGTGTAGATTGATGAGGGGGAAGTATTTCATCCATTTTAGAATAATGCTGTAACATAACAAATGTGGAAAAAGTCAAGGGGTTTGAATACTTTCCGAGTTCACTGTATGTTTTTTTCAAATTGATTGATGAGAAAAGTATCATCAATCCATGGGTTCTCACTGCACCCTCATATGCCATGTCTTGTAATATGCAGACAGACGGATTAAAATACATTTACATTGTTATTCTTCTGACAGCCAACATTCTAACTCCGCCCATCCATGTGTCATTGGGCTGGCCGGTTACAAATGTAAAAGTATTCAAGTTACCTATTCCAGTGAATCATTCGGTTACACTTTTAAATGAAATACCTACTGTACGATTAATGCTTTATAACATCTTTTATAATGCCTTATAATACAATTGTAGTGTATTATAAGTTATTATAATAACGGCAGGGCAATCTCGGGGCTACCCTGCCGCCCGTAGCCTAGTGGTTAGAGCGTTGGGCTAGTAACCGAAAGGTTGCAACCGAATCACTGAGCTGACAAGGTACAAATCTGCCCTGAACAGGCAGTTAACCCACTGTTCCTAGGGCCGTCATTCAAAATAAGAATTTGTTCTTAACTGACTTACAAGTTAGAAATAAAGGTTAAAAAAAAAAAATACAGGATGCTATAAAGTATAATTCTCTCTAAGTGTTACCATCATCATTCTCTGCAGGTATTTGGATGTGTTAGAGCAAGCCCATGCCTATGGAGGGACTGTTCTGATGGAGAACCTACAGGAGAGAGTTGACCCAAACCCGAGCCACTACTGGGGGAGATAAAAACAAGAGACTGTTCTGATGGAGAACCCACAGGGAGAGAGTTGACCCAGTCCGGGAGCCACTACTGGGGAGATAAACACAAGAGACTGTTCTGATTGAGAACCTACAGGAGGAGAATTGAGCCAGTCCGGGAGCCACTGCTGGGAGATAAAACACAAGAGACTGTTCTGATGGAGAACCTACAGGAGAGAGTTGACCCAGTCTGGGAGCCACTACTGGGGAGATAAACACAAGAGACTGTTCTGATGGAGAACCTACAGGAGAGAGTTGACCCAGTCCGGGAGCCACTACTGGGGAGATAAACACAAGAGACTGTCCTGATGGAGAACCCCTACAGGAGAGAGTTGACCCAGTCCGGGAGCCACTACTGGGGAGATAAACACAAGAGACTGTTCTGATGGAGAACCTACAGGAGAGAGTTGAACCAGTCCGGGGAGCCACTACTGGGGAGATAAACACAAGAGACTGTCCTGATGGAGAACCTACAGGAGAGAGTTGAACCAGTCCGGGAGCCACTACTGGGGAGATAAACACAAGAGACTGTCCTGATGGAGAACCTACAGGAGAGAGTTGACCTAGTCCTAGGGAGCCACTACTGGGAGATAAACACAAGAGCGAGGTGTTGCTAACATTTACGATAGCAAATTTTCAATTTACAAAAAAATGACGCGTTTCCGTCTTTTGAGCCTAGTCATAAGAGTGTGTGTATTCTCTCAATCACTTTTATGGCTACAACACCTTTAGGCCTCCTGGGCCACTATATCTGGCGTTTCTCATGAGTTCCCTGAATACCTATCGGACCTTGTAGTCATTGCAGATAATATTCTAATCTTTGGTGACTTTAATATTCACGGAAAAGTCCATGGGCCTCCAAAAGGCTTTGGAGCCATCATCTGACTCAGTGGGTTTTGTCCAACATGTCTCTGGACCCACTCCTGTCACAGTCATCGCTGGACCTAGTTTGTCCCTGG
Organism: Oncorhynchus nerka; assembly: GCF_034236695.1. Classification (NCBI taxonomy): domain Eukaryota; kingdom Metazoa; phylum Chordata; class Actinopteri; order Salmoniformes; family Salmonidae; genus Oncorhynchus; species Oncorhynchus nerka. The sequence goes on along the minus strand of NW_027036980.1, from coordinate 3,389 downwards.
AATAAATGTTGTGGATCTTAATGTTTTTCCTCACTCTAATCCTGGACTATCGGACCACCATTTTTATTCGTTTGCAATTGCAACAAATAATCTGCTCAGACCCCAACCAAGGAACGTTTGTCAAAAGTCGTGCTATAAATTCACAGACAACACAAAGATTCCTTGATGCCTTCCAGACTCCTCTGCCTGCAGGACGCCCAGAGGACAAAAATCCGTTAACCACCTAACTAAGTATCTCAATTTAACTTTATATCGCAATACCCTAGATGCAGTTGCACCCCTAAAAACTAAAAAAATGTCTCACATAAGAAACTAGCTCCCTGGTACACAGAAAATACCCGAGCACTGAAGCAAGCTTCAGAAAATTGGAACGGAAATGGCGCCACCAAGCTGGAAGTCTTCCGACTAGCTTGGAAGGGCCGGTACAAATGCAGTACCGAAGAGCCCTTACTGCTGCTCGATCATCCTATTTTTCAAACTTAATTGAGGAAAATAAGAACAATCCAAATTCCTTTTTGATACTGTCGCAAAGCTAACTAAAAGCAGCATTCCCAAGAGAGGATGACTTTCACTTTAGCAGTGATAAATTCATGAACTTCTTTGAGGAAAAGATTATGATTATTAGAAAGCAAATTACGGACTCCTTCTTTAAACCTGCGTATTCCTCCAAACCTCAGTTGTCCTGAGTCTGCACAACTCTGCAGGACCTAGGATCAAGAGAGACGCTCAAGTGTTTTAGTACTATATCTCTTTACACAATGATGAAAATAATCATGGCCTCTAAACCTTCAAGCTGCATACTGGGACCCTATTCCAACTAAACTACTGAAAGAGCTGCTTCCTGTGCTTGGCCTCCTATGTTGAACATAATAAACGGCTCTCTATCCACTGGATGTGTACCAAACTCACTAAAAGTGGCAGTAATAAAGCCTCTCTGAAAAAGCCAAACCTTGACCCAGAAAATATAAAAACTATCGGCCTATATCGAATCTTCCATTCCTCTCAAAAATTTTAGAGAAGGCTGTTGCGCAGCAACTCACTGCCTTCCTGAAGACAAACAATGTATACGAAATGCTTCAGTCTGGTTTTTAGACCCCATCATAGCACTGAGACGGCACTTGTGAAGGTGGTAAATGACATTTTAATGGCAACGGACCGAGGCTCTGCATCTGTCCTCGTGCTCCTAGACCTTAGTGCTGCTTTTGATACCATCGATCACCACATTCTTTGGAGAGATTGGAAACCCAAATTGGTCTACACGGACATGTTCTGGCCTGGTTTAGATCTTATCTGTCGGAAAGATATCAGTTTGTCTCTGTGAATGGTTTGTCCTCTGACAAATCAACTGTAAATTTCGTGTTCCTCAAGGTTCTGTTTTAGGACCACTATTGTTTTCACTATATATTTTACCTCTTGGGGATGTTATTCTAAAACATAATGTAAACTTTCACTGCTATGGATGACACACAGCTGTACATTTCAATGAAACATGGTGAAGCCCCAAATTGCCCTCGCTAGAAGCATGTGTTTCAGACATAAGGAAGTGGATGGCTGCAAACTTTCTACTATTAAACTCGACAAAACAGAGATGCTTGTTCTAGGTCCCAAGAAACAAAGAGATCTTCTGTTGAATCTGACAATTAATCTTAATGGTTGTACAGTCGTCTCAAATAAAACTGTGAAGGACCTCATCGTTACCTGGACCCTGATCTCTTTTGAAGAACATATCAAGACCATTTCGAGGACAGCTTTTTTCCATCTACGTAACATTGCAAAAATCAGAAACTTTCTGTCCAAAAATGATGCAGAAAAATTAATCCATGCTTTTGTCACTTCTAGGTTAGACTACTGCAATGCTCTATTTTCCGGCTACCTCGGATAAAGCACTAAATAAACTTCAGTTAGTGCTAAATACGGCTGCTAGAATCCTGACTAGAACCAAAAATTGATCATATTACTCCAGTGCTAGCCTTCTACACTGGCTTCTGTCAAAGCAAGGGCTGATTTCAAGGTTTTACTGCTAACCTACAAAGCATTACATGGGCTTGCTCCTACCTATCTCTCTGATTTGGTCCTGCCGCATACCTACACGCACGCTACGGTCACAAGACGAGGCCTCCTAATTGTCCCTAGAATTTCTAAGCAAACAGCTGAGGCAGGGCTTTCTCCCATAGAGCTCCATTTTTATGGAACGGTCTGCCTACCCATGTCAGAGACGCAAACTCGGGTCTCAACCTTTAAGTCTTTACTGAAGACTCATCTCTTCAGTGGGTCATATGATTGAGTGTAGTCTGCCCAGGAGTGGGAAGGTGAACGGAAAGGCTCTGGAGCAACGAACCGCCCTTGCTGTCTCTGCCTGGCCGATTCCCCTCTTTCCACTGGGATTCTGCCTCTACCCTGTTACGGGGGCTGAGTCACTGGCTTACTGGGGCTCTCTCATGCCGTCCCTGGGGGGGGTGTGTCACCTGGGTGGGTTGATTCACTGTTGTGGTCGGCCTGTCTGGGCTGGCGCCCCCTTGGGTTGTGCCGTGGCGGAGATCTTTGTGGGCTATACTCGCCTTGTCTCAGGATGGTAAGTTGGTGGTTGAAGATATCCTCTAGTGGTGTGGGGGCTGTGCTTGGCAAAGTGGGTGGGGTTATATCCTTCCTGTTTGGCCCTGTCCGGGGTGTCCTCGGATGGGGCCACAGTGTCTCCTGACCCTCCTGTCTCAGCCTCCAGTATTTATGCTGCATTAGTTTATGTGTCGGGGCTAGGGTCAGTTTGTTATATCTGGAGTACTTCTCCTGTCCTATTCGTGTCCTGTGTGAATCTATGTGCGTTCTCTAATTCCCTCCTTCTCTCTTTCCCTTCTCTCCCTCGGAGGACCTGAGCCCCAGGACCATGCCCCAGGACTACCTGACATGATGACTCCTTGCTGTCCCCAGTCCACCTGGCCATGCTGCTGCTCCAGTTTCAACTGGCCTGCCCTAGATTCAACATGTCCCAGGAACTAACCTTGGCATGATGACTCCACCTGTCCCCAGAAGAGGGGACTGGCCACCCATGCATATGCTCTCTCTAAATTCTCTCTTTCTTTCTCTCTCTCGGAGGACCTGAGCTCCTAGGATCCGTGCCCCAGGACTACCTGACATGATGACTCCTTTGCTGTCCCCAGTCCAACTGACTGTGCTGCTGCTCCAGTTTCAACTGTTCTGTCTTTATTATTATTCGACCATGCTGGTCATTTATGAACATTTGAACATCTTGGTCATGTTCTTCTGTTATAATCTCTACCCGGGCACAGCAAGAGGACTGGGCCACCCCACATAGCCTGAAGTTCCTCTCTAGGTTTCTTCCCAGGTTTTGGGCCTTCTTAGGAGTTTTTCCTACACCTGCTTTACACCTGCAT